>NC_056731.1:870319022-870619022 GCF_019279795.1 Protopterus annectens | reverse complement strand
AGTGGCACAACATGATACCTCTGAGATCATCCATGTGCAACTAACATCGGGCAAATCTGCAGTGCAAATTGTGGCCTGCTACAGATCACCCTCCATGACCCAGGACCACCACTCCACCTTTCTGGAGACACTGGAAAACATGAAGCCCTACCAAACACGCTGATATTGGGTGATTTCAATTACCCTACCATTAACTGGGAAAACTATTTGAGTACAAACTCCCAGGCTCAGCACTTCCTGGAATTTATCAACTCAAATGCCCTGGATCAGCTGGTAAACTCCCCTACCAGAGGCCACAACATATTGGACCTGGTCATCACCAACATGGGTGACAGGTGTTCCGTACCGGAGGTCAACCCATCACTGGTTAGATCAGACCATAAACTAATCACCCTGAATTTCCACACCCCACCACTACCCCCAACAAAGGAAACCACAGTGAAAAACTTTTCTAAAGCAAACTTCACCTTACTTAAGGCAGAGGTGGTAAGTTTCACAACCCCCACGCTAAAGGATAACACTGCCCAAGATGCAGAATCCTTTACAATTGCACTCTATGAGCACCTACAAGGATGCATAGATCATGCCATCCCTAGCAAAACCAAGACTCACTCCCCTAGGAGAAGGAAACCAGTCTGGTGGACCCCTGCCATAAACAGGGTATACAACAGAAGGTGAAACTAGTTCAGAAAAAAAGCAAATCCCAAGAAGGGAAGACATCCCTGATCAGTATCAGTAAGAAACTAAGGTCCCTCATAAAATCATCCAAGGCTAACTTTGAAAGAAAAATAGCCAAGGATTCGAAAGATAACCACAAAACCTTCTTTAGCTATGTCAAGAATCCAAGTGGCAACTCACAGATATGCTCTGAGCTAGTGTAAAATAGCACAAAATATACTGAACCTACTGATATTGCCAACATCCTGGCAGATAGATTCAGTGCAAACTTCACCTCCCTCTCACCTTCAAAAGGGCCCACAACAAAACTGGAAAAGTGTAGTGTCCCAGAAATCACAGAAGCACAGGTGAAAACAGCCCTTTCAAAAGCCAAAAACACAGCATCAATGGGGCCAGATGGTGTGCCAGGCTGTGTCTTGCACGAACTACAGAATGAACTAACCCCCCCCGCCTAAACACACTGTTCAACCTCAGCCTCTCCACAGGCTACATGCCCATAGAATGGCACACAGCAATGGTTATTCCACTCCACAAAGGAGGGGCCACAACTGACCCTGGTAACTATTGCCCCATAAGCATGACTAGCCTGGTCTACAAGGCTAGGGAGCGCATCATCATGGAACTCATTAACAAAGACATTGGGAACCTCCAAACACTTGACCTGACCCATTTTGGCATTGTTAAGGGCAGATCATGCCTGCTAAACCTGGTTGACTTCTTCGAGACAGTCACCAAAGCCATAGACGAGGGAAAGGTGGTTCACACAGCCTACCTTGATCTTGCCAAGACGTTCGACACCATTCCTCACTCGGGTATTATAGAAAAACTCACCAGCCTGAACATAAACCCCTACGTTACAAGATGGGTTGCCAACTGGCTTACAGACAGAACTCACAAAGTAAAAATAGTGGGCTCCAGGTCCGACTCTAAACCAGTCACAAGTGGTGTCCCACAAGGCTCGGTTCTGGGACCCCTAGTGTTCGGCATATATTTCTCAGAAGTATAGGCAAACACAGGAGGACTATGGCTAACCAAGTTCGCCGATGACTGCAAACTGGGAGCCATAATCAACTCTCTGGCTGACATGGATGTCCTTCAAAAAGGCCTTACTGAGACAGACACCTGGTATCAAAGTCATGGCCTCAAGCTAAATGCCAAAAAATGCATAGTCATCCCATTTGGGAAAAAAAACACCCACGAATTACCACATAGGTGGCACCCCCCTTAATACAGAAGAGGTAATAAGAGATCTGGGGACCCAGGTAGATAGTAATCTCTCCTTTGACAATCATATTGCCAAAGTAGTTAGGAAATCCTTCTATGTGGCCCATATAATTACTAAGGGGTTCGCATCTAGAAATAAAGAGGTTATAGCGGCCCTCTACTCATCACTCATCAGACACATCATAGAATACAATGCACCATTTGGGATGTACCTCACAAGACACTTCCAACAGCTGGAAAAAACACAATAGCACCTCACCAAGAGGATTACTGGCCTCAAACATATGTCTTATGCAGCCCAACTGAAAAAACTCCAGCTGTACTCAGTGACATATTGCTTACTCAGAGGTGATCTCTGCCTGACCTACAAAGCCATGTCCAACTCAGAATTGATGGGCATGCTCCACCTAAAGAAATCCAAGTCACTGGGAATCATGCGCTCTAGTAAGCTAAACCTTGCCACAACAATAAATAGAACATGCTGGAGGGATAGATTCCTGTCACAGAGACTCCCCATGATTTGGAACAAAATTCTTAACTACATTAGGCAGAGCCCCTCACTAGCACTCTTCAAGAGAAGCCTTGGCGAGTGGATGGGTAACAGAAAATACACCCCTGGGATCACTTCATTGACTCTGCTTGACAGAGGCTCAGTTAATTAATCAATGGTGTGGCGAAATCCGACACACTCTGGCTAGGCTTATAAATGCCCTCGGGCAGATAGCCTAGTACCTACCTATGAACCTATGAACCTAGAAACATGGCTTAAACCACAAAACCTAGATAAGGACATACTCCCTTCTGGATATAATATAATATAATACACCTTGATCGCCCTAATAAAAAAGGAGGAGGGATTGCAATTGTATACTCCAACATCCTCGCTTTTACATACCCAAAGCTGTCTATACCTTCCTTTTCTCCTGCAGAATTACTGGTAGCAAAACTTAAGCTCAATGACTATACTACTATTACTGTCGTATCTATCTACATTCCACTAGGGGACAACATTCTCTTATTGGAAAGCATTCTCTCCTACCACTCCCAAAACATCCCTAATGAAATCATCCTCCTTGGGAACGTGAACATAAATTGGGAAACACTTACCAGTCCTAACTCAACATACCATATAAATCTATATGGCTTTTCACAACTTATCTCCCAGCCTATTTATACCAATAACACTCATTCTACCAGTACACTCATTGACTGGATTTTTGTCTCAAATCCCAATAAATACCATAGTCCTGAAACACTCTCTGACTCCCTGAGTGACCACTCTCCTATAAAGGTACTTGGACATACCTCACACTTATCTAAACCTTATAGATACATAACTTGTCGTAAATTATCCAAATTCAACACAGAAACCTTTAATAATCTCTTACTTGGAATAAATTAGAACTCCCTCACCCACCTCCCACTTGATGAAGCAGTTTAAGCTTTTAACTCACCCTTCCTAAACATCTTAAACTCAGTAGCCCCATTATGGAAAATAAGGATAAAAACTACTATATCCCCTTGGCTATCTAAGAATACTTACACTCTCATGAGAGCCAGAGACCGAGCGTGGAAAACTTGGACCCAAACTAAACTACCAGCAGATCTGCAGAAGTATATAGAACTGAGAAATAAGACAAAAAAAATTATTGATAAAGATAAAAAAAGACTTCAACTATAACCCTGCAGCTGTCCTAAAATCAGATCCAAAAAAATTCTGGAATGCCATAAACCAAATACTTCATCCTGGTCACCTAATCCATCTCCTGACAAATCTCCCAAAGAGACTAACTCCTTCAATGCCTATTTCATTCAGTCAATAGCCAAACTTTACAATCCTAATCTAAAATACTTGAGTAACAATGTTTCAGATTGCTTGGAACCTCCATCCACAGCCAACTCTGCAAACTTTTTTTTCCTTAAAGCAGTACCTACTGCTTACATCAAAACCCTTCTTTTCAAACTAAAACCATGCTCTGTTTCTGTTGACAGTATCTCATCTTACTTTCTTCAGAGAGCTGCTCTCTCTATTGCTTTGCCAGTATCTATTTAATGAACCGTTCTATCTCTGAAGCTAAAGTACCTGCTATCTGGAAACAATTCTACACCATACCTATTCACAAAGGTGGCAGTTCCACAGAACTCTCAAACTTCAGACCAATAGCTATCCTCTCCCCTCTGTCTAAAGTCTTAGAAAAATGTATACATACACAAGTAATGCAATATCTTATACAGGGCACACTCCTCACTCCGACCCAACATGGTTTCCAACCCAAACGTAGTACCACTACAGGTCTACTTTCCTTTCTCAACACCATTTCTAGAGCTAGAGATAATCATAAACTTATCTCATGCTTATTCCTTGACCGCTCAAAATCCTTCGACACTGTCTCACATCCTCTGCTACTGAATAAACTCTCTAATCTCAACTTCTCTACTACAACAATAGCATGGTTCTCCAGCTATCTCATTGACTGACAGCAGTCAGTAGCACTCCTCACTATCATCTCCCCTTCCAGTGAAAATGTGTGTTCCCCAAGAATCCATCCTTGGACCACTACATTTCAATATCTTCACCAACTCGCTCTACTCCTCTTGTCCACAATCCTCATTAGTCCAATATGCAAACAACTCCACAGTTATCACCATTGCTAACTCACCCTCTGAACTTCTAACAGCTACCCAGTCTTCTTTCAACTCTGTTGAAACCTGGCTCAGTAATAATCAGCTCATCCTTAATCCCCCCCCCCAAAAAAACTATTACTCTTTCTCCCCAGAACTGTTACTCATATCAAATCTACTTTTCAAATAAAATCACTAAATCACACTCTCATAGTTGCTGACTCTAGTACTAAACTCCTTGGTGTAACCATTGATGAGCAGGTAAAATTCGACCTCCATATAAATAACTGTATCAGGAAAACCCATCAAAAACTAGGACTGCTCTACAGAAATAAAAAAATGTTAACCCCTGAATCTAGAACCACAATCACCCATGCTTATCTTTTGCCATGCCTAACATACTGCTCCCAAATACTCACAAATCTTAACTCCACCTTACTTAGCAAACTCGAATCAACCTATCACAAAATAACCAGATTTGCTGCACAACAAGATTTGCTTTACACCTTGTTTGCTGTAGCATAGACTAGATCCAGGCCTGCTGAATCTAGCTTTGTTTGTATAACCTGAGCACTAATCCAGGCATTCTTTAAAGTATTCAATTGTATTTATTACTGCTTGGTAGTAACTTGATTAAAGTGTAGCTATCATTCTAAGTCTTTTGGATTAAGCACTTAGTTGTTTTACATTAGGAAGGTTTGTGGCCTGCAATGTGGTGGCAGGACAGGTAGCTTACATCCTTCTAAGTTGGGAACTGCTGATTGAGGGCTCAGTGTCTGTTATTCTAAAAGTGTATTAATTCTGGTTTAAGCACTTGGGCTTTTAAGCACTTGGGCTTCACGCCAGTTGTTTTACATTAAGAAGGTTTGTAGTTTGCACTGTAGTGGCAGAACAGGTAGCTTACATCCTTCTAAGTTGGGAACTGCTGATTGGGGGCTCAGTGTCTGTTATTCTAAAAGTGTATTAATTCTGGTTTAAGCACTTGGGCTTCAGGCCAGTTATTTTACATTAAAAGGGTTCGTGGTCTGCACTCTTGTGGGAGGAGGGGCTGGACTCTGCCCTTCTGAGCTTGGAATTTCTGGTTAAAGGCTTATAGTGCCTGCATATTTGAACTGCTTCTTACTGAAATTGGTACACCTTGTTTGCTGTAGCATAGACTAGATCCAGGCCTGCTGAATCTAGCTTTGTATAACTTGAGCACTAATCCAGGCATTCTTTAAAGTATTCAATTGTATTTATTACTGCTTGGTAGTAACTTGATTAAAGTGTAGCTATCATTCTAAGTCTTTTAGATTAAGCACTTGGGCTTCAGACCAGTTGTTTTACATTAGGAAGGTTTGTGGCCTGCACTGTGGTGGCAGGACGGATAGCTTACATCCTTCTAAGTTGTGAACTGCTGATTGTGGGCTCAGTGTCTGTTATTCTAAAAGTGTATTAGTTCTGGTTTAAGCACTTGGGCTTCAGGCCAGTTATTTTACATTAAGAAGGTTTGTGGTCTGCACTCTTGTGGGAGGAGAGGCTGGACTCTGCCCTTCTGAGCTGGGAATTTTTGGTTAAAGGCTTATAGTGCCTGCATATTTGAACTGTTTCTTACTGAAATTGGTGCACCTTGTTTGTTGTAGCATAGACTAGATCCAGGCCTGCTGAATCTAGCTTTATTTGTATGCTGCTTGTTTGTTTGCTTGTTATTTCCCTGAAACGCTAATTCCACCTAAAACGCGGCTTTTCAGCACTTCTGTGGATCCCTAATGATATCTGCATTGCTTACTGTACTTATTTCCTTGTTTCACTTGCAAGAAAGTTACTGTTTGTCGTTTTTGCATTTAAGTTACCTGAAACACATTGCATTTAAGTTACCTGGCACTTGCTCACTAAAGCAATTATATAAGTCAGCACTAAAATATTAAAAGCACTACACCTTCACAAACTCCCCTTGAGTACCTCGTTCCCCACTGGCCTTTTTTCAATTATAAAGGAATTCCCAATACTATTCTAGCATGTCCAAAGGTCAGTTGTCAATCTCCTCTCCAGTCCAGCTGGTGAATCTCGGAATCTTGAGGCAATGTTACAACTGCCTCATGTACACAGACAACCCTCTCCTCCTCCCAACAAATTCCAACACATGTGAGAGATGCAACCATATAGCCATACTGGAGGCTAAGTTCTCTCAACTCAGTACTGGAAAAAACAGTCAGGAGGAGAAGGAAACCACACTCACTACAATTCCAATCTCACATAGACCTACCACGACAGCAAACCAAACACATAAACACACAAAAACATACTCGGAGGCACTAAATAAAAATCTGCCTAAGCAGCAGAGACCTCCAAAGCAGACACCCAAGCAACCGCTACCCCAAAACAAAACTCATGCAACACATAGCTCACAAAGCCAGTGTGCCGAACAGTCACAGCCCTTAAAGCTAAACAACACACCTGATACACTTGTAATAGGTGACTCTATCGTCAGGCACACTGACGTCCCGCTCACCAGGCTGAACAAGGAAAAGGTCACGGTGAGCTGCTTGTCGGGCGCTAGGATCCGTCACATAACACAAGCACTCAGGTCACTTCAAGGCAAGTACAAATATGACTCACTCATTGTCCATGCTGGTGTGAATGACCTGAGACGTACCTCCCTGGACTACATGAAAAGAGACATAGAGGAGCTCTCTGAGCATGTAGCCCAGGCCGGTATGACCCTGACCTTGAGTAGCATCTTACCCTCACCAAGAATGATGCCACAATATGAAGACAAGATGATCAATTTCAACAATTAGCTTAAGTATTGGTGTCATTCAAAGGGGATCCAATACCTGTCAGCCTGGGATGACATGCTCGACAAGCCACGATGCTTTGCTAGGGATGGCTTGCACCTGTCACCCCTGGGCTTTTGGATATTGGCAAAGGCTCTTGCTACCCCCATAGTGCCTTTTTTAGGCAAGGCTCAAACGACAAACCCACCTCCATAGGTATCACAAGGGATAAGAAACTAAGAGTAATGCTACTCAATGCCAGAAGTCTAAACCTCAAGATGCATGCACACGAAACTCTCCTTAGCATGGAGAACATCGATATCTGTACAGTAACAGAAACCTGGTTCAAGGCTCCCGAGAGCACCCCAGCACTACCAGGTTATACCTCATACCATGCTTTTCAGCCCCAAAACTTGGACCGTACTACAAAAGGAGGGGGAGTATCAATATTCGTCAAAGATACCCACACCTCCAGGTTGGTGGCACAGCACGAAGCATCAGAGACTATCCATGTGCAACTAACAGTGGGTAAAACTGCCTTCCAGTTTATAGCCTGCTACAGACCACCCTCCCAAACCCAGGAACTCCACTCGGCCTTCCTGAGAACACTGGAAAATATGAAGGTCTCTCCAAACACCATTATATTGGGTGACTTCAACTACCCAAACATAGACTGGGAGCATTACTCTAGCTCCAACACCCTAGCCCAAAGGTTCCTAGAATTTATAAACTCAAATGCTATGGAACAACTTGTTACCACTCCCACAAGAGGGGAAAACATACTGGACCTGATCATCACCAACATGGGGACTCTATGCTCCAGACCAGAAGTGTATCCCTCACTGGTAAGATCAGACCATAAACTAATCTCACTGGATATTCACATCCTGACTCCACCCCCTGCCCTGAGAACCACAGTGAAAACCTTCTCTAAAGCAAATTTCACACTCCTCAAAACCGAGGTGGAATCCTTCAAAGCCCCTGGGCCTGTGAAAAATATGGCCCAGACCGCAGAATCCTTTATAAATGCATTCTATGAACACCTTCAGGAATGCATGGATCATGCAATCCCAAATAAAACCAAGACCCAATCCTCCAAAGGCAGACGTCCTGTCTGGTGGACCCCATCCATAAACAAACTATACAATAGAAGGAGGAAGCTACTACATGATAGAGAAAAATCCCAAAAAGGGAAGGCATCTCTGATTAGAATTAGCCAAAAACTATGGGCACTCATAAAATCGTCTAAGGCCAGCTTCGAGAGAAAAATTGCACAGGACACTAAGGATAATCACAAGGCTTTCTTTAGTTATGTTAGGAACCTGGGTGGGAATTCCCAGATATGCTCAGAATTAGTCCAAAATGACAAAAAATACACCGAACCCACAGACATTGCCAACATCCTAGCTGACAGGTTCAGCGCAAACTTCTCCCCTCCCACCAAAAGGGCAAATATTTATCCTAGCAGAGTGCTGCCCCCCCCTAACATCTCAGATGCTCAGGTAAGAGCTGCCCTCTCCAAAGCAAAAAGCACAGCATCAATGGGACCAGACGGTGTCCCGGGCTGCATCCTACATGAACTCCAAGAAGAGCTAAACCCAAACATAAAACTACTGTTCAATCTCAGCCTTACTACAGGATATGTACCCAAAGAGTGGCGTACAGCAACAGTGGTCCCTCTCCACAAAGGTGGTGCCTCAACAGATCCTGGAAACTATCGCCCCATAAGCCTGACTAACTTGGTCTGCAAAGCTATGGAAAGGATCATCATGGACCTCATAAATAAAGATATTGGGGACCTACAGACACTGGATCCTACCCAGTTCGGCTTTGTTAAGGGCAGATCCTGCCTCTTAAACCTGGTTGATTTCTTTGAAACAGTCACCAAGGCCATTGACGAGGGGAAGGTGGTCCACACAGCCTACTTGGACCTCGCAAAAGCCTTCGATACAATACCCCACTCGGGCATTATAGATAAGCTCACCAGCTTAAATATAAACCCCTATGTCACTAGATGGGTTGCAAACTGGCTCAAGGACAGAACCCACATGGTTAGAATTGCTGGAGCCATGTCAGACTCCAAACCAGTTACAAGTGGCGTCCCCCAAGGCTCAGTCCTGGGACCTCTCTTGTTTGGTATATATTTCTCGGAGGTACAGGCCAACACAGAAGGACTGTGGCTGATTAAGTTCGCAGATGACTGCAAACTGGGCGCCACAATCGACTCTCCAGCCGACACAAGCATCCTCCAAAAGGGCCTCATAGAAACAGACAACTGGTGCCAGAGCCATGGCCTCAAGCTAAACGCCAAAAAGTGTATAGTCATCCCCTTTGGCAAAAACAAAGTGCCCACAAATTACCACATAGGTGGTAATCCATTAAGTACAGAAGAAGTAATTAGGGACCTGGGGACCCAAGTTGATAGCAATCTCTCATTTGACAACCACGTGGCCAAAGTGGTTAGAAAAACATTTTATATAGCCCACCTAATCATGAAGGGATTCACATCTAGATCAGGGGAGGTCATAGTGCCTCTTTACTCATCCCTCATCAGGCCCATAATTGAGTACAATGCCCCTTTTGGGATGTACCTTACCAGACACCTGCAGCAACTGGAAAGACCCCAAAAGTACCTCACCAAGAGGATCATAGGGCTCAAACAGATGCCATATGCTGCCCAGTTAAAGAAACTCCAGCTCTACTCAGTGGCATACCGCCTGCTCAAAGGCGATCTGTGCCTGACATATAAAGCCATGTCCAACCCGGAATTAATGGACATGCTGCACCTCAGAAAATCCAAATCCCATCGAGCTACGCGCTCGAGAGACTTGAACCTCAGCACTGAAATAAATAGGACATGCTGGAGGGACAGATTCATAACCCAGAGGCTCCCTTCACTCTGGAATAAAATTCCAGTCCAGGTTAGGCAGAGTCCCTCATTGACTGTCTTCAAGAGGAATCTTGATGAGTGGATGGGAGATCGTAGGTTTATCCCAGGTATCACTTCTGTGTCACTGTTAGACAGAGGCACAGTATACTAACCTCGAAAAAGGGCATAGCAAAATTAATTTAAAATGGGTGGCGAAAGCCAAACACACTCTGGCTAAGCTTATAAGTGCCCTAGGGCAGATAGCCTAGTATGAACCTATGAACCTATGAACCTATGAACAAACCTACAAATCTCACCACTGTATCTCTCTCAAACATCTAAACTGTCTCGAACTACCACACCTACTTCTCTCTCAGCTCCAAATTATACACTCCATTATTTATTCACCATCTTACTGTCCAGTACTAGGCACCATAATCTCCCACTATGTCCCATCCAGACTACTCAGGAGCTCCACCCAAGACCTTTTACAAATCTACAAGCCTAAGTCCAAAACAGGAGCCATTACATACATCTACCATTCCTCTATTGCTTGGAACAAAGTCCCACACGACGTTAGATCACTTTCACATCCTAAAGTATTCAAACTAGCCACTAAAGAGTACTTACAAAGGCACTGGATTTGTACCTGTTCTCAGCCTCCTTGAATATACCTTCACTAAATAACAAACCCTACTTCCTCTGTCTTACCATCATTTCTTCTCCTCTATACCAAAACATTTACAGCTTAAACTAATCTACTTCATTTTTTACCTAACACTATCTCCTTTCCTTCTGCTGCAGTATTCTTCATAACATTTTTATAGATAATTGTAACTGCATATATATGATAACTGTTCTACAAGTTTTTTATGAATGATTATAATGTTAACTGTGTTTGTAATGGTTATATTTTTGTAACTATGTTTTGGAGCTTTTCTCCCCAGGCCTCTGCTGAAAAAGGGCTTATGCTCAGTCAGACAATCCCAGTTAACAAATGTAAAATAAAAATAATAAATAAATCAGTACTGTATTTAAACTATATACTGGTGCAAAGTGCAATACTTTGTCTGAAAATAAAGTATTAGCACATAAAAGCAAAAAAAGGAAAGCAGTGTATACATTAGTCCTCTACTGACACCCAGTAAAGCTACTGAGTTAGAAGATACTGACAGGTGCATATTAAAATAGAAAACATAAGATTCTATTTCAAATAATAGTTTTTAATTAGGAAGGTGATTCAACAAATGTTTTGTATTGCTTGGCTTGTGAAATATTGGGTATGTTGAAACACGTTTACAATATGCAAACAAAGAACAGATGTGAGCAGGAACAGTTGTATAGTTGCAGATACATAATCTTAAATATACTAGACAGCCATGTTAAAGATAGCTTGTGTGACTATGCTGATTTACTTACAGGATTTGGAAGGTTGATAGAAGAATACCATATTCTGATAGGTACAGGTGATCCAGGAAATACACCAGTAGCTCTCAGGAAAAGAACTGAGCAGGAAATATAAAGAATAGAAATCTTACAAGTTATTTATAAACAAATGGTACCAAGAGAATGGATGAATAATATGGTTATTGTTACAAACAGGACAAGTTTTGCATATACATATTGATCCACAACATCTGAATCAAGTGATTAAAAGGGATTGTTACCCATTTCTTATGGTAGAGGAAGTAATCTCTCCATGGTTTCATTGCAAGGACAGCAATCCCTTTTTACCAGGGTTTAGTACCTACCATGCTTTCAGACTCTTGACTAACTGTGGGGGAGGATCTATGTTTGTTAGAAACACAATTATTTCACATCAGATTATCCATGACCCTAACGTAGAACTCCTGAGCTCCAACTTACCCTTAACAAATCCAAATATTACTTCATTGTTAGTTACAGATCCTCATCAATGTCACCCGAAATCACAAAAATTATATCAACACCATTGACACGCTAAATATCAAACCAAATACCTTCTTGCTAGGGGACTTCAATTACCCAAGCATTGACTGGCACACTTATACCTCTAAAAACAATTATGCTCAGTATTTCCTAGACTTCATTAATACCAATGCTCTAGAGTAAACTCGCTAGCATCTATAATATCCTTGACCTTAACCTTACTAACCTAGTCCCACCTGCACTCCACCTCATATCTCCTTATCCCTAGTTAAATCTGACCAGAAATCAGTCATCTGCTCTGTCAGGCCTAGTGATACCACTCCCACCCCTACCAAATGAGACCATCTTTAGGGACTTTTCCAAAGCAAACTTGCTTGAGCTTGTAGAAGGTCTATGAAAATTCCCAAACAATTCCTTGCAAATGAGCCCAGCTGAGAGGGTGCCTCATTCACTTCTGACTTCTACCAGCACCTGAACAGTAGCATAGAAAATTCATTACTTTTCTACCATAGATAGAATGGTAAATTCAGGAATAAACCTCTCTGGTGGAACTCCTGTAATAATAAACTGTACAACAAAAGAAGGAAAATGATGAAAAGTTGCAAGGAATCTTCAACTCCTTACCTCAAGACTACACTGAAACATGACAACAAGGAACTTAAACACTATTAAAAATTTAAAGCAGAGTATGCACTTAATATTGTTACACATTCCTAAGGAAACTAAAAAAATACATTCCTCATTTATATCAGAAAATTAAGAAATAATGTTCAAAAGTGAACTGACTTTGTCCATAATAATATCACCCATTCTTATTTTCCAAAATGTTTTTATTCATTTTATAACACAATAACTTCAGTGTAGTTACAAGAAAAAAACAAATATACTATATACAATGTCCACAACAACTAAAAACGCAATAGACACAGGAGAACACTTAATATTTTTCTAACAGATTAGACAATTTTGTCCAAGCAATTAAACGATAGGTTGTATTGTTATTCCTTGATTTTATAGTAGCAATCACAGTCTCACAAATGTATTTCACAAGATGAATAAACTCAACTTTAAAGACAGGAATAGAATGGGATTTCCAGTTTTTACTAAAAAAATTCTTTGCTATAGAAAGGATAGACCATAGCAAAAATGTATGTTTTTTAGGAATGACTTCAGGAACAGAAATATTGAAAAGGATAAGGAAGTCAGAAATTGTACAGTTGTCATTTTATAGAACTTTAAAAAGATATTTAAAGTCTAACCAAAATGGGAAAATGATTTTGTAAGTAACAACCATATGTATCCAGTCAGCATCGGGATGTCCACATCTCCAGCATTTCATCTTTCTTCTACATTATTGCTAGTCTATGTGGAGTGAAAAAACATCTATGTAAAAATTTCCATGTGTACATACGCCAGAACAGGGAAGATGTGGATTCCTTCACCGACTGTAAACAAAGTTTTTTATCTTTTTCTGAGAATAATTGTCTATTAACTTCACTTGAATAATTCCAAAAAGAAACATCTGTTTTGCTAAAATCATTTCTGAAAATTTTATAAATAACAGATATGTATGAAATATTCCTGGGTGAGCTATTAATTGTTGAGATAAAAAACAAGATTTTTAAGTTACTCTTATTGTATGCCTCTAATGAGGGTACAAGCTGAGTATGTATAAAATCCTTACAAGGTTGGACGTCCAGCCAATTGCAATTTTGCAAACTATATCTGCTGAATTTATTTTATTAGCTGAGAGAAACTAATTCCAATATAATAGGTCACCCTTATTAAATTCTAACATTTTCTGATCATCAAAATATATCAAACATTCATTTGTGTAAGCAATAGGAAACATAATTATTAATAAATTCTTAATTAATTGATTATTTATTTATTTATTTATTTCCAGTTTGATGACCAGGGAGGTCCACTGGACTCAAAGAGCCCATTTTCAGTGGAGGCCCGGGGAGAAAAACTCCAGTAATACATAGTACAAGCTCCATAATATGAAGTACAATACATAGTGGAAACAGAAACAAACTAAGCAAATTTTGCATACAAAATAGCAAAAACTAAACAAAAGTTAAACAGCATCTTGGAGAAGGATGTAAAGCATATTTACATGTTTAGTGGCTGAGAACAGTAGTACAAGGTTAAATTAATACAGAGGTTTAAATCATCTGAGAATGATATAGAAGTAATATTAGCATGGATGAGTTCTTTATGCATGAATATTAGCATGAGTTAAATTAATACAGAGGTTTAAATTATCTGAGAGTGGTATAGAGGTAGCATTAGCATGAAGGCAGTACATAGGGTTAATCAATAGTGTGTAAGGAAGAACACATTAGAAGAACAGATTAGAAAACATAAGCTTTTTAAACAGCAGCAATATTAGGTTTATAAGAGGTGTGAGAGCAAGTTTTGACCTTTTTCTTTGAATGTATATTTTCTATATAAAGATGTTTGTATGTATTTGAGTATATGGTTCAAGCAATGTCCTATTGTTATTAAGAAGTAAGGTTTCATATACTGATTTCCAATATGATGTATAAGAAGTATTATTCCAAATCAACGCTATGTAATAAATGTGAAGTTTAAATAAAAAATCAATATTTGGAAACCCTATACCTCCTTCATCCCAGCCTGTGGTGTGCCAGAGAAGAGAAATTCTTGTTTTTTGAGATACCAAAGGAAGTTAAGTAATAAGTTATTAATTTTCTGTTTAATTTTGACAAGTGGGGGAATTATTAGAACTTTGTCAATGAATAATATTTTGATTAAAGTTCATCTGTCTTCCAATGTGAAAAAGAGTCTGTTCCAACTGTCTATTAGACTAGTAATTGTGTTTATAAGTTGTTGGTAATTAGATGTAAGTTTTTTTTTATAATTAGATTAAATAATGATACCTAGATATTTAATATGCGTGCCCTCCCAGTTTATGTCTCTTTTTAATCAAAGTTTCATAGTAATATTTTTATTCACTAGAAGTGCCTGAGTTTTGTTGTGATTGAATTTTAGACCAGAGATGCTTGCAAATAAATCTAGATTATGTAACAGGTGATCTATTGAATTTTCAATATCATTATAAGTTATTAGTAGATCATCAGCAAACAGTTGTATCTTGGGGGATAATTTGTCTGACACTTTATATCCTTTAATGCTGTTATTATTTCTAACATAATTTGCAAAAGTCTCAATAGCCAGGGCAAAGAGTAATGGGGAGAGGGGGCACCCCTGTTTAGTACCTCTTAATATTTTGAATGGGCTAGATAGATAAGATCCAATCTTTACATTGGCTATGGATTTTTTATTTAGTTTTTTAATTAATCCTATAAAGTTTGGGGATAAATTGTATTTCTGCAGAGCTTTAAACAGATATGGTCAACTTAGGGAGTCAAAACCTTTATCTATATCAAGGCTTAAAATAGAAAGCTCATTTTTTCTTGTTTTCTGAGTCAATTAAGAACAGTAATCTAATTACATTGTCTTGCACCTTTCTGTTTTTGATAAACCCAGTTTGGTCTTTGTGAATTAATATTGAAAGAATATTATTTAATCTGTCTGCTAAGATAGACATGAATATCTTGTAGCCAATGTTAAGCAAAGAGATTGGCCTGTATGATGTGCAAATGTTGGGCTCTTTATTTGGTTTTAAGATGGAAGAGATGATAGAATATTTCCACGAGGGAGGGATGTTTGCTGTAGTTTTAACTTCTTGGAATGCATTGAGTAAGCTTTTCAAGGCATTATCAGGTAAGAGTTTGTAAAATTCCAGAATTAGACCATCCAGCCCTTGTGCCTTTTTATCTTAAGATTTTGTATTTGTTCCTTTAATTCTTTAAAGGAAAAGGGTTAATCTATGTTATTAATATTGTGTTTGGATAGTTTCTTTTGAATATTATTAGCAAGAAAGTTGTCTATACTTTCGTTATCACTTTTAGATGAGTTATTATTATTAATAGTCTTGTAATGGTTTTTAAAACATAATAAGATATTTTTTACAACAGTAACTTTGATAGTCTGATTATTTCTAGTGTATATTATTTTTATATAGCTTTTCTCATTTAAACATTTAGATCTAATTGCAATCCTGTGCATACCCTTGGGATTAATTGAGTAGGACTGTAATCTGATTTTTATCAGATTTATTGATATTTTATGCTGCATGATATCCTGATATTCCTTGTTCAGTTTACATATGTCAGCTAATGCAGCTTTGTCATTTGATGTACGTTTTAGCTTTAATCAATTTCGTTTTGTATGTCTACCAGTTTTTATCCCATTCTTTCCTTTTATTTATATACCAACTTTTTACTTTACCATGTAAGACTACCTTTAAAGTGTCCCGTAGGATAATATCTGAAACCTCTCCATTATTATTGGCATCTAGATAAAGCTTTCGTTCATCTAGAAGCCATTCTTTAAACCCTTGTACTGTTACTATATAAGCAGGTAGTCTTTGGCAGAAGTTATGGGGTCAGTATTAAGTGTTACATTGAAGGTGATAGCATTGTGGTCAGACATAGAGCATGATATAAGCATTACATTATCAGTTTTGGCCAGTAAAGAACTGGTTACAGAGACTTTGTCTATGTTGGGCAGTGTGTCAAATCTGTAAGAATAGTGAGAATACTTCAGGGAGGATAATATTTTTTATACAGCCCATGTCAATTAGATTTCTGTCTTTTATGTAGTTGTTCAAGTGTTTGGCAACAGGGGACATCTTAAAGGGCCTAGAGCTTGTGGTATCAGTGGAGGATAAGATGCAATGAAAATCACCTGCTAATAGTAACTCATCTTTAGACTTTAATGTTATGGTGTCTAAATGTTTTTTCACAGTTTTAGTCCCAATCCCCGGTATCCAGTAGGTGTTTGCAAAATCTTTTTATCTAATTTTAGTATAACTAAAGCAAGCATACCATCACTGCATGAGTACAAGTCAACTATTTCTGGAATTCTCATTGATTTTCTGTGTAAAATTAGGACACTTCTTCTTCTGTAGTTGTAGTTTGAAATTATCAAAACCTTATAACCCTTAAAGGTTAATTTGTTTAGATCTTCTCTTATTAAGTGGGATTCCTGAATAAATGCAAAATCTGCTTTATGTAGCATTAAATATGTGTTGACACTACTCCTTTTCATGGGGTTGTACAACCTATTGACATTAATAGATATAATGTTATAGATTATCATTTGATGGAGACTGCTATTATAAGTAAAACTGAAAAGTGCTTTCCTTGATTCATTGCGAAAAATACAGTTTTAAAACTGTTATGGAGAATATATAAACTCTAAACTTGAAAATAAAACTATATGTTTTAATAACCTTCTGCATGGCTATACTATATACAGGCCATAAAAGCTACAAACCAACCCTCTCATAACATCTAATGGGAATTTCTAGCTACTGCAGATTAATAGCAAGCAGAAGGGAAACTGCATGCACATTAAAAACATACAAAAAGAAAAATTCAATTTAATATACTATGTATGCATGAACTAAGAACATGAAACTGTGTACAATTTCTTAAAATTCTTTTTATCTAAACAGCCTAACTAAGATAGATTGATTAATCCTAATAATTGTCTTTTGCTATGAGTAAATACAGGACTATAATGTCATTAAAGCCAACAGGAAAAAGGATGCATTTAAAACTGTCACTGTCAGAAACATATTTGTAATTCTTATATAAATATAAATGTAATTCAGATTAAATAAATCACTATTTACAGTAAAACATATGATTATAAGACTTTTTTAGATAAAAAATAATTGCTAAATGAATGAAAACAGTTCAAACAATCATTCTTGAATCTGACTGGCTGTTAGAGTTCAGTGAAGAGAAACAGGTTCAGAGGTCATGCCTACTTCTTGGAAGGCAGCACATATTGTTTCTTATGAGTCTGTGAACTAACTGAAGCTTTTAGAAGCTTGAGCTTGTGACAAAACATGTCAAAAATACATCAAAAAAGCAAGCAGGTGGGAATTTTCTAGTGAAGTGAAGCTTTTAAGCATAACTTGGAAAATGATGAATATTTAAAATATAGGCTCCAAATTACCAACCATACACAGCTATAAGATATATTGCAGAAATTCAGTTAAGTAGTAAATGTATATATAATAATACAATGTCACCACTTTGTTTTTAATTACTTAACAGTAACACAGTAAGCATTTCTCTCTCCTGCAGTGATTAAATACTATGACAGTAGGACTAAAACAGAAAGGGAAGGCACATACATGAAGAAATAAGTATAGGATATAAAAGAACTATATATATATATATATATGCTCCCATCCCTCCTGACTCTCCTCAAGTTGTCTATAGCCTATCTACCTCTCTTCTCTATTCCTCATATCCTAACCCCTATACACTACTTCCACGCACCCCACCCACCCCTCTTCTCTAATTCTTATATCTCATCTCTTCACTGTATACCCTCCTACCTAATCTCCTCCTACACCATTCCTCCTCACTTCCTTCTATTATACTACACCCGCACTCCTATTAATTGCTCTATTCCATCCATCTTTCATTCTTACTTCTTTTGTGAACTTTAATTCAGAAACAACTATTGTAGACCATGTAATTATATATATATATATATATATATATATATACATATTCTGCTTTCTCTATAGAAGCATTTAATATTTTTTATCTCAATCTGATGTTAATATATCTTCTATTACTATGCATACTACAAATGTTTTTTTAATACTTTGATATATTTTGTTGGTTTGCTGTGCTGTTTCTTAATTCGTTTGTTTAAACTTCTTGAAGCTTTTCTCCCCAGGACTCCATTGAAAACAGGCTCCTTCGGCCCAATGGACTATCCTGGAAAACAAACTTTAATAAAATAAATAAAAATAAAATATAAACATATGAAATGAGTAAGTGATTTTATACCATTTCACTAGTGCTATGCCTTGTATATAAAGAGATAAAAGTATAAAATAGTAGTTTGCAGTTGGATGAGATTTTGATTTACTTGAATTTTGAGTAATATATATTATCTATAAAGTCAGCATTGTTGTGGGAAAGATAATAGGAGAGGAAAAAAGTTATATTACCTTCTGTGTATGATTCCACATTATTTAGAAGGAAGAAAACAAAACATTGCATTAAAAGTGAAGTTATGTATAATCATTTGTCTCTGGGTTTCTTTTTTTTCTTTAATAGTCCACTCATTTTTTGAAGCTTGTCTTTTTTTAAGTTCATTATAGAATCCATGGGCTCAGGTTGACTTAAAAGTTTCTTTTTTTGGATAAATGTGGATGCTTCTTCAAAAGAGTCAAAAGTTTTCTTTCCTTCTGGCAGGGATTGTCTTATTCTTGCTGGGAATATGAGTTGTGCTTTGATTCCTTCCTTTTTTAATGATTTTATTAGAGGGACACGTGCTCTTCTTTTCGACATTACAAGGGGTGAAAAGTCATTGTCAAACTTGATAATTTGGTCACCAATTTTTAATGCAGCAAGGAACCAGGTAGCTCTTAAAACAAGTTTTGTCTTGAGTGGAGATAAATCTTACAATAATAGATCTTGGATGCCTGCTTTTCCTGGATACTGAAGTTGTAGTTAAAGAACTGTGTGCGCTTTCTATCCTGAAGGATAGTGCTTCAGATAGGTTTAGGATTTTAGGAATCCAAAAAGTCAGGAAATTAATTATATTGTCCCCACCATCTGTTGCAGGATTCCATAGATTCTTATGTTGTTTCTCCTGGTTCTATTCTCAAGGTTGTCTTTCTTTTCAATGAGTCTGGTGTTTTCTTGAAGTAGAAAGACTATGTTTTTCTCTCTTTCTGTTAACCTGTAGTCTATATCTGTTATAGAATCTTCCAAAGCAGCAATCTGGGCAGTTTGTTGTTTAAGGACTTCATTTAATAAGGTTATTTGTTTGGTGGAATCTTCTTTTATACTGTCTACTTTTAAGCTTAATTTGTCTATTTTACCCACCAAGTCTTGAATTGTAGCAAGAATTGCCTGTATTTCTTTCTTCTTTGGTGTATCTTGCTGAGAAAATTTGGAGCTGCTCATCTTCCTTTGTGAATGTGGTTTCAATGTCCCTTCTATTCGAAAGTTTGACAAGAAAATATGAAAATTTTAGCTTAAAATTACACCACCTTGTAGCTTATGACTTCCAGAATCTGATTTTAGTAGTTTCAGGTCTTTGTTGGTGAAATTAAATAAAAAATCCTGTCAGAAAAAATGAAGCCTGCAGATATCAAGAACTCTGCTGCTTTCAGCTTGCCATCCAAGCCACACCCCCTAATATCACCCATTCTGACCCCAAGGACACAACTAATATATTAACAAAGCTAGTGTCAGCTTTACTCCTCCTTCCCATATTGTTGACCCACTGTTGCTGAGAATTTAGTTTCCCCTAACATCACTTTTGAACATGTCTTAGAATCACTGTCAAAGGCTAAAAAGTAAAACTTTCATGGGACTGGACAATATACCATGCTGCATTCTCATCAATACCAAGTATGCACTCTCTGAGCCTCTGTTTAAACTGTTCATCTTCAGCCTATCTACATGTTTGTTCCTGATGCCTGCAGAACAGCCATTGTGACTCCCGTAAACAAAGGTAGTCCTTCTACAGACCTGGGCGATTATAGATCCATCATCCTCACCAGCTTTATATGCAAAGCAAAGGAATGTATTATACCAGAACTCATTTGTGCAGACATAGGCAACCTAAATGACCAAGATTGCAATCTGCGAAGTGCATATCCAGTCTCCTGATCCTAGTAAGATTCTTTGAAAAAGTTACAGGAGGTGTGCATAGTGATCATTATATACACACAGCTTATCTTAACCTGTCCAAGGCTTTTGACACTATCCCCCATGCTGATATTATTAAAAAATAGACAAGCATAACGTAAAGCCCTACCTTATCTGCTGGATGGCAAATTGTCTAGCCAATAAATCCCAGGTTGTGAAAGCTGCTTGTTCCCTTTGTGAATGTAAAATTGTAACTAATGAAGTGCCGTATAGATAATTTTTATACACTTTCTTGTTTGGCATTTATTTTGCAGACATCCAAGCGAATATCCCAGAAGTGTGGTTGACCTAATTTGCTGATGACTGCAAACTGGCCACTGCTATCTGCTCATCCACTGATACAAAACACCTCTATCAAGGGATAGAATATACATATGCATATATATGGTGTATACAAAAACTATCTTAAACTAAGAGAAAAAAGTGCAGCATAGTAGCATTTAACAGAAAAGTTGATCCCACCTCATATGTTATAAATACTTTAATCTTCCCTTATCAGACCAATTACTGAATACAGTGCCCTGTTTGGTATGTACAAATCCAAGCATATTGCTCAGCTGGAAATAATCAAAAGATTTCTAACCAAGAAAATGAAAGCTCTTAAATGTTACAACTACCCCAACAGATTAACTCAGCTCTCCTTATACTCAGTAGTCTGCAAGTGCTGCATGGTGAGCTGTGTCTTGCTTTTTGAGCCATGAAAGAACCAGTCCTATTCGACTTCCAATTTCTTTGCAAAACCAGTGTCTCTACACAAACCTGCAATAAAGACCTAAATCTATACCAACAAATAAACAAGACCCACTGGAGAGATATGTTCCTAACTCAACATCTGTCTAGCCTATGGAATATGTTACCACTACAGGTTAAACAAACTACTACTTTGGTTTCCTTTAAGGCTAGTCTTGATGACTGGAAGGGTAGACATACATTTTCTTTAGGGTTATCATGTACAGCCCTGCTCAATATGGGAGGTAAGCAGTCTTCTTAAAGGTATATATGGCTAGGCATCTTATGGTCCCAGTTATTATTTGCCTTCTATGTTCCTATATTCCTACATTCTTTGTAATATTAGATGCAAACTAGAGATTGCAGTAAATAAAGTCCACCTCTATAAAGAGGCCAGTCGCAAGTGTAGTTCCTCAGGTATTGGTCCTGGGACCACTCCTTTTTCGGCATTTGCTTCTGTGAAGTCAAGGCCAACATCAGTGGCATCTAGCTGACTAAATTTGCAGATGATTGCAAATTATGAACTGTCACTGAATCATCCACCAACACAAATGTTCTCCAGGAAGGGCTGACATAGACAAACAACTGGTACCAGAGCCATGGCCTAAAACTAAATGCCCAGAACTCCACAATAGTACCCTTCAGGAAGTCATTCACCATGGTAACTATCATATTGACAACACACCCATAAGAAATGACCCAGTAGTCAGGGACTTGGGGACACACATAGACAGTAATCTAGCCTTTGACCATCATGTGTCTACAGTAGTCAGGAAATCATTCTATGCTGTGCAACTTATAAACAAAGGTATAGCATCTAGGTACAAGGAATTCTTTGTTCCACTGTATTCATCATTCATCAGACCTGTCACTGAGTGCAGTGCCTCCTTTGGTATGTACCTAACCAGGTATATCCAACAATTAGAATGTCAACAGAGGTTCCTCACTAAAAGAATACAGGGCTTAAGTAACATGTCCTTTGCAGACTGCCTCAAGGCCCTATCCCTGCATTCTGTCTCCTAGGAGCAGTTGAGGAGAGATCTATGCCTGGCATACAAGGCAATGTCAAACCCCTCTCTGATGGACCTCCTGCATATCCACAAAACAAACAGCACCAGAATTACCCATTCTAAAGACTTAAACCTTGCCTCTGATATAAATAGTACCTGTTGGAGAGACAGATATATAGAGACTATCCCTTCTCTGGAACAGGCTTCCCATCCATGGGAAATAGAGTTCCTCCCTAACCCAGTTCAAGTGTAACTTGGACAATTGGATGAGGAACAGGAAATTCATCCCTGGTTTGGCACATATGTCTCTAATGGACACAGGTAGCCTGCAAATGGTTCGTCTTCCAGGCCACTTCTTTTTTAATGTTTCACCTTCTGAGCCACTGCTTATACTTATTAAGAGTACCAGAACTTGTCAGAGATTTGGGATGCATGGTTAGGCTTAAAAAGGCCCTTGTTGTTGTTAGCCTACTAAACCCCTATGAACCTATTAACCTATAAGGAAAGCAACAAAGTTCTGAGTTGTATGCATATAATACAGTTTTATGATGATATAGATTCTTAAAATTTATATTTGGTAAATCATCTGCAACAGAAGTACTTAAAAGAGCTGTTGGATAAGTAACTGAAGGCTTAAAAGGTGTGGTGAACATAAATAATCTGTTAGTATGGCTTCAGTCTCAAGAAGAATATGACAGGAGCTTTCAACCACTGTTGAACAAACTGACAAACTAAACTTGAGTGACCCACTTCAAATAATTCTTACATCAGAGGGAAAGGAGCCAGGTTCACAGTAAGTCAGGAAAATACTGCAGAAGTAAAACTCAAAAGACAAGCAGGCATTTAAGTGTTTTGTTCTCATTCTGATCACATCACAAGACCTGGTGAATTAAGTGCCACAATATCTTTCCATTCCTGCCTTCCCCTATATATTTGGCTATGTTCTAATAAAATGTTTCATATTTTTTGTATTAAACTAGAGTCCAAATAACTTTAGTTATCCTCCATAAAATCACTTTAAGAATTAAGCTGGATATGACCATACGGTTTAATAGACAGCCCCTCCATACACAATGGTGCATCCATTAAAGTCTATGGACATAGTCAAAATTATCTATCAGCTGATACCACAGGAATAAATGTGAACATAAATCCTTTGTGAGGTTGGCATACAGAGAAATTATACTTTACAAGCATTATAACAAGCAAAATGGTCTTGCAAAAATGCTGAGAGGGAAATATATCAAACTACCCCAGGCAAGGTATGCCATGGTGCAAAAAGTATATTTTAAAATTAGTTTAAAAATACTATAATGAGAGTTTTGAGAATGATGTAGTATCTTGTATCTTACAAAGTTCTTACCTAATATGTCTGAAATAAGTATGCCTCTTAGAAAGTTGTAGAAGCAGGATGTAGCCTAAAATGGAACTATAAGCAGGAACAAGTTTTAAATTAAGAAACTAGTAACAGAAGGACCTACACTGAAATACTATGATGCAAATAAGCCATCTGTTTTACAAACAAATACAAGTTAGAATGGTATAAGAGCTATAATATTACATAAAATCACATCAGTAGCTTATAGGTCAATATTATTTAAAGACATATAAGTGAGAAATGTTCAAATAGAGAAAGAGCATCAGTTTAGTACAATACATGGAGGTTAAAGCATTCACGGATACATTTATACAAAGAAAATCAAACAGAAACAAATCACAACCTCTGCAAAGCATATTTAAATAGTCATTATACAAGTCATTTTTTATTTATTTATTTATTTATTTATTTTACATTTGTTGACCGGGCTTGTCTAGCTGGATTTCCATTTTCAGTAGAGGCCCGGGGAGAAAAGCTCCAACATTAATAGTTAGATCATTACTTAAAATACAGCAACAAGGTTGGCAAACATAGTTGAAACATCGTAAATGAAAGTAGTTCAAATAAGTATACAAAAATTAGTAAAAATGATAAAAAAAAAAAAAAAGTGATCAAAAAAGATATTTACACTAGTATAGAAATCATTAAGAATGGTGAGATGAATTCTATTACACAAAAAAGTGACAGTGTTATTATTTACTAGGTTGTACTAACAATAAGCAGGATGAATCTACGAAATTGCTTCATTGTGGTCAGCAGTTTAGTTCTTCATCATAGAAATTAAAGAAATATGTGTGAAAAATTGGTAGGGTGTAGAAGTAATCTTAGTAGAGGGAAAGGTTAGTCAGGTTTACAACATGGACATAACCAGTGAGTTTTAAAGTATGTTTTAAGTCTTTGTTTAAAGAGAGGCAAAGAAGAAAGTGTTGTTAGTTCATTTGGAAGGAGGTTCTAGTTTTTTCCCACTGTGTTAGAAAACAGGGAATCTCCAGCCAAGTTATTAGTTTTGGTTATACTAGCTAGAAGCTTGTTAGAGGAGCACAGTGAGTTTAGGTTTTTATAAGGGATTATGAGATTGGATAGTATAGGAGTGTTATTAGGTTGATAAAATATCTTGTGGGTCATGGTTAGTTGGGAGATTTTCAGAAGGTTTTGAAGTTCAAGCCAGCCCAGCTGCTTTAGATTTAGACAGTGGTGAGTTCGAAAGGGGTTACCAGTGGCAAATCTGGCGATGCTGTTATAGGCATGCTGTAGTTTGACAAGGTTATTCTTTTTTAGGTTGGTGTATAAGGGAGAGGCATAAAGAAGAGTAGAAATTAAATGGGAATGAGCAATTTTGGTTTTAGCTGTTGGAGTTAAGAAAGTATGTATTCGATATAAGGAGCCAATTTTCCTGATGACATTTTTAATGGTATTATTCATGTGACTATCAAATGTAAGGCTGTTATCAATAGTAATTCCTAACAGTTTAGTTGTAGAGTCAGGGTGTATGATTGTGCTATTATTGGAAATGACAGAGAAATCAATTGGAGTAGACTTATTAGAGGGTGTAAAGAGAAGGAGCTTGTTTTTTTTGCATTAAGAAGGAGACAACGTTTTGTGAACCATGTTTCTACTGTGTTAAATACATTCTGAGTCAGGGAATGTAGTGCAGATGGTGAGGTTGCTGAGCAAATTAATGTTGAATCATCTGCATATTGAATGCAGGTGGCCTGTGGGATTGCTACATGCAGGTCGTTAATAAAAAGAGAAAAAAGAAGTGGGCCTAGAATGGAGCCCTGAGGGACTCCCAGTGTAACAGGTAGAAGGGATGATATATTATTTGCCCAGAGAACTGCTTGTTGTCTATTGGTTAGGTAGGACCTGAACCATTTAATAGCTAAAGAGTCAAGAGAGAAGGATTCAAGAATGTTGATCAGAAGTGCATGATTGACCATGTCGAAAGCTTTGGAGAGGTCAATAAAGAGTGCAGGTTGTTGTTATTACGATTTCTGTTTATAACATCTGTAAAGGATAACAGAGCGGTTGTGGTACTATGAGATGGCCTAAACCCATGCTGACATTTAGCCATTATGTTATTTTGTGTTAAATGGTTTAAAAGTTGATGATGAATGCATTTTTCCATGATTTTTGCTAAGGGTGATAAGAGTCCTATTGGTCGATAGTTTGAGTAGTCATTTGAGTTGCCACCTTTGTGAAGGGGAATGATATGGGAAATTTTCCAGATGTTTGGAATGTAACCTTCCTTAATGGTTCTGTTTATGAGGATGGATATAGGATAGGAAATTACTTTGGCTGCTTTTTGGAGGTATTCAGAAGGTAACTGGTCAGCAGAAGGGGTACAAGGCCTAAGTTTTTGGATGAGTTTGTAGATGAAAGTGGTAGATATTGGTTGAATAGAGAATACTGGTAGAGTACTAGGTATGGACATGGCAAGGTTTGAGCTGTCTGGAATAAGTTGGCTAGCTAGTGTTTGTATGGTTTCTGTAAAGAAAGAGTTGAAGGCATTGGCTGTTTGGTGGGGGGTGTTTGGGTCTGCCTGAAGCGGGATAGGTGTATGGGAGTGCCCTGGGGAAAGGAGTTTATATACACTAGACCAAAACTTCTGGGGGTTATTTTGGTGATTTTGCTGTATTTTACAGTAGTAGTTCTTTTTGTCTGTGAGTATTGCCTTTTTTGTAGTATTTCTCAGTTGCTTAAAAAGTTATTGATCAGAAATAATTTTGTTAGCTCTCCACTTTGACCAGATTTTATTTCTAAGTAAGATCTTTTGTTTGGTTTCATTAGTAAGCCAGGGGGCTGGTTTGGCTTTCATTCTAATGGTCCTTTTGGGTGCATGCCTATCAAGGATAGATAGGAAATTGGAGTTTAGATAGTCAACAGCTTCTAGTGGTAGAGCTTTTAGAGGGTTCCAGTTACAAGCACTTAGTTCATTTTGGAATAATGTTGGGTTGAAGTTTTTATTGGTACGTATGTTTCTATAGATGGGGGGAGTAGAGATATCATTTTTTATGCCTAAGGATATAGGTTAAAGTATGATCACTAACATCATCTGGTAGAGTTCCTGTGTTGTAAGTTTGTTTTTGTCTATTTATAAGAATCCAGTCTAGGATGCTCTCTTTTTTATTTGGTTTGTTGATTCTGGTAGAGGTTATGATGGTTTGACTGAAACCATGAAGGTTGATATGGGAGGAGGGATTATCAGCTTTGACAGTTTTCCAATCAGTATTAAAATCACCAAGTATAATAGTTTCTTGGGGGTATGTAGAGGACACCCAGCTTAGGGTGTTTTCTATGGTTCTAATATTATTACCAGGTGGAAGGTAGATGCAGATAATATATAAAGATTTGTTATGGTTTATTTGAAATTTAGTGACAAGTACTTCAGCTTTACTATCTTGTGGTGGGTCAAATGGTAAGGTGGAGATTTGAAGTCCTTCTTTGAATAAGACTGCAACTCCACCACCCTTACTTTTATATGGTCTAGTCTTAGTATATTGTATCCTTGGGGAATGATTTCATTGTCTTTGGTCTTTGGCTTTAACCATGTTTCTGTTAGACAGAGGATGTCAAAGCTATGGGTATCTAGAAGGGCATGAAGTTGGGTTACTTTGTTATTAACACTTCGGATATTTAGATGTCCTATTAGCAAAGAGTTGGGATGTTTGGGCTGGATAATCAGGGTAGGTGGATTTGTAGGGCCAGGGTTGGGTGTATGTCACCATCTTTTAAGGTGGGCTTACAAAGTCTTGATGTGGGGTTATTAATAATGATTGTTAGATATTTCACTTTTGTTATAGTAGCTGTATGGTATTTAATGTGGGAGAGTCTATGGTATTTAGGTAGTAGGTAGCTGGAAGTTGAGGTAATGTTAAGTTTACTTTTAGGGAAGACAGAATAGTGAATTGTTGTCTGTTTATGGAAGTAGTTAAAGTGGTTATAGTATGTTTTTTCAAATGAGATAAGTATGTCGGCATAGGTAAGGATAGTTGAAATTATGCTTAAGAGTAGGATTTTAGTAAATTTTGATTTTATAGTTAGAGTCATTTTTGGAGATTTTATGTAAGAGGTTCTAGGAAATTGAGTGGAATGTAGCAAGCAAGGGGAATTATGAAAGAGAACAGAGTAAAGACTACAATATGTATGCACATTAGAACTGTTCAAACTAAGCACACCAAGACCAAGCACAACATCGCTAAACATGCGTCTTTGTATAAATGAAAAAGTAAGGCAGTTCAAAGGATTTACAATTGTCAGATCTTACAATAACATCCTCAGTTTGGAGAGTTGATCATAGCTCTCTCAGTCATATCACAAATCAAAGGCACCAGGTGTACATCTTCAAAAATATATTTATACAGACTGTCAACATTAAATGTACATTTGCAAATCGGCAAGAAAAGGCAATTTGCTTATTTATCAACCTAAAGAAAGCAATACGCTTTTTTATTTGTGTGCCTAAAATGCATAAACTTGTTTACTGATACAAAACAAATTACGCCCACCTATTTAAGATATCGACTTTTACCACAAGTGACACAAAGTTCACTAGGAAAGAAAGCTCTGCCAGATCTATGTGATTAAACCTTTGTACAGAAATTGCCTCAAAACCCAAAAGAAAATTACTGTCACCAATGACTTTCTTAGCACTATACAGGCAGTATTTAATCACATTTTTTAGTTGGTTGGATTTTTAACATAAACCAGCACTTTGCTGCAAAACGTTGTAGGCAATGTCCATTATTATAGTAAAATGTAAAAAAGCAGCTGAAAAAGGCAACAGGTCAGTTGAAACAACAACACAGCTATGCTTTTCAGGAATACGGCGAGACGCGTGGTAGGTGTTTAACGGAAGTACCCAACGCTAATAAATTGACGTTTAACCTCCAAACCCATTGCCACTGACAGAATATAGCAGTACACTACCCACTCAAACAAGCATTTGACCAACTTAATCAACTGGCACGACCAAAATAGCCACTGCAAGGTGACTCGCTGTTTTCAGAAGGCATTTCTAAAAGCATAGAACAATCTTTCAAGCACAAGAAAGTTCTTCCCAATCACTCACAAACCCAGCCAATAATGTACTTCCATAAGTACACAGGAATCTAATGAATATCCACGTTCAAACCATGCCCGATAAGGCTATGAAACACTGCAATAACTTGGTCTGATCCCCGTTGGAAGGAGATTTGTAGTTTGACAAAAATCATAATAGAAGCCCTTGATGCCAACAGTACACATCAACAAAGCTGTTGCTCGATAGTCACAAAATCAGTATTTTATGACTGCTCCCAAGAGGTGCTGCTTCCTGCAATATATTTTGATCAACTGACGAACACACTACTACAGCCAATTTTACTCGACTCTGACGTCTGAATCATGCATGTTGTAATAAATCTCACTGTACTCTCTTTAGTGTTATTCTTTCTTTTTTAAAGTGTTTTAAGCTTGAATATGGCTCATGCTGCTGCTATGACTTTGAGGAAAGTCCGTTTTGTAGTTTAAGCCCCAATGATTCGCATATTAACAAGATGCTTTGCCATACTGCCAAAATCTTCGAATCAATCCCATTAAGTCATAAACCATAAGTGGTACCCTGTAACCACCATACTCATGGTCTGTAGAGCTTCAGAAACACTGAATTGTCAAGCCAAGCATGTGGGAATCAGTGCATCATGTCTTCATTGACTGTCACAGATATGCCAATGAAGACGAGAAGGCCGAGACGAAAACTCCGAAACTTCATTTCATGTACATGGAGGTATACTCATCACTTGCTTGTGCAAATGACTCCCCAGTTCAGAGGAAGGATGGTCCTTCAGCCAAATTGTTCTGGGTAGGATCCTATCATGGCATTTCAAAGACTACTGAGGATGTTGCTTAATTTACAGAAGTGTCACCTGAAAGTGAAATGCAGACCAAGCTAAGAATTATGTATTTAGCAGATATGCTGAAGAGAACATTTTACCTGAACAGAATGAAGATGTATTAAAGAAAAAAAATTTTGCTTTAACCTCCCAAAACCCTTCCCTGAAGAATTGCATACACACCCCCCAAACAGATTTGGTACCTGTTGGAGAGACAGATATATAGAGACTATCCCTTCTCTGGAACAGGCTCCCCATCCATGGGAAATAGAGTTCCTCCCTAACCCAGTTCAAGTGTAACTTGGACAATAAGATGAAGAACAGGAAATTAATCCCTGGTTTGGCACCTATATCTCTGATGGACACAGGCAGCATGCAAATGGTTCATCTTCCAGGCCACTTCTTTTTTAATGTTTCACCTTCTGAGCCACTGCTTATACTTATTAAGAGTACCAGAACTTGTCAGAGATTTGGGATGCATGGTTAGGCTTAAAAAGGCCCTTGTTGTTGTTAGCCTACTAAACCCCTATGAACCTATTAACCTATAAGGAAAGCAACAAAGTTCTGAGTTGTATGCATATAATACAGTTTTATGATGATATAGATTCTTAAAATTTATACTTGGTAAATCATCTGCAACAGAAGTACTTAAAAGAGCTGTTGGATAAGTAACTGAAGGCTTAAAAGGTGTGGTGAACATAAATAATCTGTTAGTATGGGTTCAGTCTCAAGAAGAATATGACAGGAGCTTTCAACCACTGTTGAACAAACTGACAAACTAAACTTGAGTGACCCACCTCAAATAATTCTAACATCAGAGGGAAATAAGCCAGGTTCACAGTAAGTCAGGAAAATACTGCAGAAGTAAAACTCAAAAGACAAGCAGGCATTTAAGTGTTTTGTTCTCATTCTGATCACATCACAAGACCTGGTGAATTAAGTGCCACAATATCTTTCCATTCCTACCTTCCCCTATATATTTGGCTATGTTCTAATAAAATGTTTCATATTTTTTGTATTAAACTAGAGTCCAAATAACTCTAGTTATCCTCCATAAAATCACTTTAAGAATTAAGCTGGATATGACCATACGGTTTAATAGACAGCCCCTCCATACACAATGGTGCATCCATTAAAGTCTATGGACATAGTCAAAATTATCTATCAGCTGATACCACAGGAATAAATGTGAACATAAATCCTTCGTGAGGTTGGCATACAGAGAAATTATACTTTACAAGCATTATAACAAGCAAAATGGTCTTGCAAAAATGCTGAGAGGGAAATATATCAAACTACCCCAGGCAAGGTATGCCATGGTGCAAAAAAGTATATTTTAAAATTAGTTTAAAAATACTATAATGAGAGTTTTGAGAATGATGTAGTATCTTGTATCTTACAAAGTTCTTACCTAATATGTCTAAAATAAGTATGCCTCTTAGAAAGTTGTAGAAGCAGGATGTAGCCTAAAATGGAACTATAAGCAGGAACAAGTTTTAAATTAAGAAACTAGTAACAGAAGGTCCTACACTGAAATACTATGATGCAAATAAGCCATCTGTGTTACAAACAAATACAAGTTAGAATGGTATAAGAGCTATAATATTACATAAAATCACATCAGTAGCTTATAGGTCAATATTATTTAAAGACACATAAGTGAGAAATGTTCAAATAGAGAAAGAGCGTCAGTGTAGTACAATACATGGAGGTTAAAGCATTCACAGATACATTTATGCAAAGAAAATCAAACAGAAACAAATCACAACCTCTGCAAAGGATATTTAAATAGTCATTATACAAGTCATTTCAAAGACTACTGAGGATGTTGCTTAATTTACAGAAGTGTCACCTGAAAGTGAAATGCAGACCAAGCTAAGAATTATGTATTTAGCAGATATGCTGAAGAGAACATTTTACCTGAACAGAATGAAGATGTATTAAAGAAAAAAATAGATATCCTTTGGATAATCCCACAGTTAACTATAACAAGAAAAAGTAAGATCGTTTTAGATATATACTGACTCTGATTTGGAAATGTGTGTTTCTAAAAGAAGTGTCAGCAAAATGATATCAGAAGCAAATATTATGTCAATCAGAAAATACATCTAGTTTTACTTTTCCTTCAAGGAGGAAATAAGTTGTGTCCAGGATTAAAGTCCAAAACTCACAAAAGTATTGTATCTGATGAAGTGGAAAGAATACAAAAGTCGCATTTTGAAATTAAGTTAAAGGAAATATCAAGCATCAATATGTATTGGGAATGACTATCAAGGCAGACTTGGAAGATTATACAAAAATGTGATGTGTTTACTTTGCACCGTAACAACAATCTAGAAGAAAATATGCTGACTGATAGACTTGGTCATCTTCCAGGTAGTGAACAGCATCCACATCCATGGACTTGGCTTTGTACATGTATGGGTCTTCTAAATTTAATCAAAAGACCTAACCATCAACATTCAACATGTCAACCACAAAATGTCAACAAAGCAAACATTGACCCACTACTATGCATGCACCAAGCAATAACCTCAATGCATGCAAAATTAAAACTAAAAGAAAAGCAGAAAAAAAAGATTGTGTTTTTTGCAGGAGGGCTCTTCCAGTTATTGGATAACCTACCATTGAAAGATTCATCTAAAAAAATAAATAAATAATAATTAAACAAAAAAAGTAGCTTCATCTAGGTGACCATAGAAATGGAGTCAGTGAGGTAAGTTTGGAAGACACAGAAAGACTGGACATAATAGAAGAAAAGCTGGCTGCAGTAGAACATTTATATAGTAAGTATTAATTTATTATCATGTGAAGGCAATTAGCCCTATACTCTGTCAACAGATGTCAGTGTGTCACCAAATGATTTAGAACCTTTGAAATATTAGCTTGTGGTTGTCAGAAATATGTAATATTTTAGTGCTGTGACCTCCCTGCTTTCATTTTTGAATACATTTAGGAATTGAACTAAACTTAGATTGCCTTAGCTTTGTTTTTTTTTTCCATAGGAAAGTCTTCACTTTCATTTCACGTTTGATTTCTGGTGTGATATGAAAGAGAAGATGCTAATCTCATAATGAACTCAAAGTAAAAAATATTTTTACCCTGATGAATGTTAATAAGAGAATAAAGGGCATAGGAGAGATTGAAATGAAGCAATAAATTGTGGCTGGACTATGGATTGTACTCTGATTTTTCTCGTGACTTGTCATGTTTGGTCCTTTACAATATAATTTATGTCTTCAACCAGCTTTGTGTCATGTTCTCCTTTCATTACTGTCTAGGTTGTTTATGGGTGAAGGACTGGCTACAGCAAAGACTGGTAACTGAAAGCAACAATGGAGCAGCTGGCAACATGTCTGAAGTTTGGTGAAAATGATCAAAATAGTAAGTTGCAAAATGAGCATACTTCTTCCAAACAAGTAACAAACAGTGCCTGGAGACAGGCATGAGTTCAATGCAACTAGGCAGTGTACTTATTACTCATTCTTAAAGAAAAATGAGTGTCTGGCTCCACATAATCTCCTAAAGCCACAGACAGCGCTGCTGCCTGTCCCATTCAAATGTCAGACTTAGGCAATGTCTTCGGTACATTTCAAGACAGAGCGGCAACAGCTAGGGAATGCTGGCTATGTTCTCACATCTGGATAAAAATGTGAACACCTATTTCCACTAAGTGTACAGATTTATAAAGAAGCCCCAAACAGAAGAGACATAGAACTGGGCAGAAAATGACTGCTAGCTGAAAGTGTGGGATACAAGTACATCTGATCAGACTAGAGACCACACTCTTTGTGTATGTTGCTCATCCACTGCCTTTGTCAGTGTTTGCAAATAAGTTTATCTTACTGAAATACTGAGACATCAAGATCAAATCTGTTTTGTCAGACAAATAGATTACAGATCACACAAGCCGCACCCTTCATAGTTTTCACAAAGACCTCTCTACATGATGCCTTCTCTCCAGGACTGACACAGGTTTTCTGCGAAAATATTTGCTAGACTGTAGTGCTTCTGACAGTTTGCAAGAAATGAAAAAGTACACCTCAAAGAAAGACAAAAAAAAGAGTAACAGTCAACATATGCATGGTTTGTATGAGTTCTCAGGGCATGTAATAATCAGGGCCTATCTTGCTCTTAAACCACAGAGACATTTTGCAAGATTACTCATTTTTCATTACTTTTGTTTGCGGTTTATAAATGCAGTGATTTTTATACTTTACTAGGTATTGTTTATTATGTTGAATTTCATGTCCTCATTGCACATTTCCTGCCATACACTGTGTTCTATTATTTCACCTCTCATGTGACTTTTTTCATGACCTTCAATACTTTGTTTTAAATTGTTATTATAGGCATGTGAATTTGGAATATCAGAAACAATTATGTGATACTGTATTACGTACAATGCTTTGTTTTTAATTATTATAAGCATGTGAATTTGGAATATCAGAAACAATTATGTAATATTGTATTATGTACAATGCTTTGTTTTAAATTATTATAAGCATGTGAATTTGGAATATCAGAAGCAATTAAGTAATATTGTATTATGTGCAATGCTTTGTTTTAAATTGTTATTATAAGCATGTGAATTTGGAATATCAGAAGCAATTATGTAATATTGTATTATGTACCACTGTTATGCAAATTCCCCAAAATATTAACAAATAAGTGTGAGAACACTGCAAATTATCTGCCTGAAAGGTTGTGTTTGGGCATGTGGCTGTGTGTGTGCATGTGTGTGTGTGTGTGTGTGTGTGTGTGTGTGTGTGTGTGTGTGTGTGTGTGTGTGTGTGTGTGTCTGTGTGTGTGTTTATATATACACGTAAAACTGATTTCAAAGTTAATTCAGAAGGAGACAGAGTATGCAAAATGATGTACAACCCCAACAATTTTGGCTACACCCTTGAGTTATTCAGTGTAAAGCTGTCTATGGATTAAGCCTGTATTTACATAAATGGACAGCCATATCACAGGAGAACCCCATAATAGCTTAAGATACAGTAAACTGTAAAAAAGATCAGGCCAAAATATGGAATGAGTTTTTTAAGGCAAAGCAATGTATCACTTCTACATCTGAGAAAAGAATGGAGGGCAAAGAGAATGAATTGAAATCAGTCAGTATCAAGATATATTTTGCACAACAGAATATACATATGTATTTAACAGACCTATAGTACCCGGGGTGGTGGTGCTGTGGTAGCATCGTCGCCTCACAGTAAGACGCTGTCCGGTTCGATTCTCAGCTAGAGCATCTTCTGCATGGAGACATGCATGAATGGGCGTACCTTCGTTGAAGGTTGTGCGTCAGGGCTGGTAACTCGGCACGTAAAAATCAATTACCAATCATTAGCGGACTGGAGTTCCGCTGTGGCGACCCCTAACCGGGAAAAGCTGAAAGACACAAATTTAACAGACCTATAGTAACAAGGCCAACCTAGTGGCAGAGATACAACAGATCTAGAACCACCCATCTATGCAGGATGACGTTATCCATCAATAACCTACACCAACTGCACTCACAGAAAACATGGACTGAAGACATAGGAAATATAGCTGAGAATACCGTGTGCACAAATATAACAACATTTTCTTTCTGTCACATTCCAATAGGGGGAAATAACTGCAACACCATCTGCTTGAGTTGGTGGTAGCGTATGTAAATATAAAACATCCTACAGCACCTATAGAATGAGTAGGGGAAGTGCCCCAATGCCCTGGCCAAATTTCCCCTAGCAGTATAAATACCACCGTGGGTCTCCCTGAAAAGATACTGCTAGTCTAATAGGACTAATTCAGCCAACAAATAATAAGTAAATAAAAAAATAAGAGGTTATGAAACAGTTCAATGCAGAGAGCCAATGGTATAGAAAGTAAATGTATGAAATGAAAATAATAAGAACAGTAACTGCCTCATGGCTTCAGTTCCGATGAGAAATAGTTGTTCAGCATATGGAACACTGCTGCAAGAAACATAACATGGCTGATCTATGACACATGTACATCAGTCCACCAGCCACATCTTTTTCATCAGTTAAATGTCCCTTTGGGAGCACAGCTGTAAGTTCATAGTGCAGTTGTTAGAAGGAGCTTTGTTATAAGGAGAAAACAGCTGTACACCTAATTCAGTTCGTCTTTCTCACTTGAGTGAATGGTCAGTCCACTAATTTCAAGCAATTTTTCATTTGTTTTTCTAGGCCTAGAACTGAAAGCGTTTTGAAGAATATATCCACTTCTGGCAGTTTACATGTCCCCCTAGAAGTTTATCAACAGGTCTTCTGGGCATCAACCCCACCCCTCCACCTCCGAAAGAGTATAAACTTTAATGTTTGCATTGTTGAGGGCAGAACTGCAATTCAAATAACTGTGGCAACTGTGCTACATTTAACAATAAATAACAAGAAAAGCTAGAATTGACAGGCTTTTGTGATAATAAAAAGGCTTCTATCTCTGAATTCTGCTCCGTCTACTTCTTCTGCTTCAATCTCTCCTCCCATCTTATTTCCTTAAAGAGATAAAGAAATGTGAAATGCTGTGAAAGCAAAAAGTTAAAATATTTAAATGATGGGGGACCCTCAAATACTACATAGGAGAAGTAGTAATGAGTAAAAGGCCCAAGCCTGATATGCTGAGTAAGTTGGCTCAGCCTGTAGCAGCTGGCCAACAGACTAATTCTTCTATTGTGACAGAAAGTATCAGTTTAATGCACTCTGTCCCCTTTTCATCTTACTCCCTGTGCAGGGATCCAGAAGGACAAACAGTAGTAGTCAATAACACCAGTTCAGTCATGAAAATGGTGATCAAAATGGCGGCTGAAGATGGAGAATTCATTAGTTTACAAATGCCTTCTCCAACACCAGATCCTGATGGTCCTGTACCCAAGTTAGAATAAACCCCTATTTTTATCTCCAAGTAAGTTTCTAAATGTGCTCCAGGTCTTTTCTTTTCTGCACTTACTTCCTGAATTTTGTACTTTTGCAATTTGGGAAATGAATGCCATGAAGGACAGACATCTGTTTAAAGTCCTGGCTTATTTTGTATGGAGGCTGGTCTTCTGATACCTGAATACTCAAGGTCTTGGCATCCAGGGGTTGTATAAGAGTGTACCAGATGTCAGTGGCAGTTTCTTAATTTGATTACATTAGGTTTGGGAAGACTGTTTTAAGCAAGTGCAGAAGTCTCTTGTGGCTTCCTCAAGCCTGAAAACTGTCAACCAACATGGTGCAATGAAGAAGACAAGGAAAAAAAGAGTTCCATATTCTTTCAGTTAAGATGAAGATGGAAATGATGAGGCTATACCTTAGATCAAAATGGATCTCCCACTCACCTTGACATAGGCTCTAGAGATGAAAGTTTTCTAAGAAATATTTATTTGATGACACATTGAACTCTACAAAATTATATTTTATACATGAAACTGATGAAGATGCCAGAGATTAAAACATTAGCAATCTTTCTTATTATTGATTCATTTCAGGATATTTTTTCAGAGCTTTCTTTGGAATCTGATTCTGAGCCATCTGTCCAAAAAGAAAAAAATAATTGATTTTACAGTTTATAAATGAGATCTATTTGCACATAAAAAAAATGGTTGATCCTGCTATTGTAGACAGATTGTACTCCTAAAGCAGTCAAATAAAACTATGACTACTCTATCTAATGATAAAGAGTGTGGACCCTAGCCAGGTTTTAGGAAAGACTACATGCATCTACTGCCTTACTGTCAGGGCAATGAACAATCAGACCCACAAGGTGCAGTGCTTTGGTACTATCACTGATGAAATAGATTCTAGCTCAAGGTATTCTGGATGCATCTCTGAAAGAGAAAACAGTTTAGAATACAGACAAATAGGGTCACATTTTGTCGTACATAGTTACAACTCCATGTGTGATTGCTTTAGAGCAACTGCCTCAATCATACTGTTATGAAGATTTGCCTAGTTAAAGATCCAGCCCTTTCAAGAAGTTAGGGTTCAGTTGCTAGAAAACTCTCTAGAAATAATGTTTGTTGTTCCTCCATTAGAATATTTGCTAAAATAGCCAGAGAAAGGAGAAAATAGTATGGAAAATATAAAATAACTATTTCGTTCCTCTTCTCAAATACCTCAAAAATTATCCTTTCTTTTGTGGCCTTTCTATAGAAAGCATATAAGAGGACAGCAATTTCTGTATAAACAGCAATGACAGCTGTGAGGAAGAAATTAGAACCAGCCATAGCAAGTGAGATGCTTTTCTTCTAGTTCATGTAAGAGAGGCCACCGTAATCTTCTGCCATCTGGCCATTATAAAGAATTGCTATCATACGACTACAGACAAAAGGTTAAAACTAATAGCAACATTAGTAAGTTGTGCTGCAGACATTTGTGCCACCCCCAAATCTAATATACCCTAAAAGCCAGCTTCATGCATCTATTCCTCTGATTTGACAACTTCCACTCTTCAGGCTAAGCAACTAGTACCTCCTTTAGAGATAGTGGTACTGTGTGTGTGTGTGTGTGTGTGTGTGTGTGTGTGTGTGTGTGTGTGTGTGTGTGTGTGTGTGTGTGTGTGTGTGTGTATATATATATATATATATATACACACACACACACACACACACACACACACACACACACACACACATGTCTGTGTATGTGTACACCAATAAAGAGTACAAACTGACAAGATGATGGATTAACAGGCATTAGATTTGAAATGCTTTTCCCACAAAACCTAACTGCCGACTGACACTATGGGAAAATCGTGTAACTCCCAATAAGGTCCCCTTAAGGATGCATGAACTTTTTTTCACATATTATTATATGTGTGACACCCGTCTTACTTTAAAGAACTATACACTATAAATTATAACTCATATCAATGAGTCAGATGAATTTATACTACTACCATACTCTCTCATGTAAACATACAGAAAATTTTCATTTCACATAAAACAATGGAATTTTAATATTAGTCTGACATTTATACTGCCATTTATATGTGGACACTATATCTGGGTAGCTCATGTATCAGTCTTCCAAGTCTAGTACATTTGTAAGTATGAGTTGGATTAGAACTGTCACTTTTCTGACAAAATATTTTATCGTTAGCAGCTTTGGACTCAATGGAATGATGCTCAACGAGACAGATGGTAGACACACTGGCAGAATCCAGCTAAAAATTCCTTTTAGCAGCTCACATCATCTCTAAGATGGCACTTGAATCTGCTTCTATCAAGTTTTCATATTACATATTGAGCAATAAATCTTTGTTGATCTATTTCAGCCTGAAATCTAGTCAATTCAGCAGAACTTGAATCTGGTAGTTTAAGTGAAATGCTTCCTATTTCTTCCACAGATTTGCACTTCAAGGCCCTTGCACTAAATACGATTTCAGACGTTCTGTAGAATCAGTTACTCTGTCATGATCTTGACTGTTAAGTCTTAAAAAAATCTTGCCTCATACTCATTCTTTCTCATTTTCATAAAACTATTTGCTGTTTTATTAAAGCACAGTTTCTGCTTATGTGTTTTCACCTGTAATAATCCAATAGTTGTTTTTTTTCTAATATTAGGTACTAGAAGAGAAAATTAGGCAGGGTACTTGAAGATGAGGCAATGGCCCATCATTAAGTTATCAAGAAATAAACCTATGGATGGCAATGGTGCATTCCTATGCTCAAAAATATATAGCGGTTAGATGAATCGGAGCACTTGCACTTCTTAAAAAGCATTTTCATTCTCGGTGTCATATGTTCCACTTGCCTATTACTTTAAGTATATTTAGAGCTCAATGTAATTTATTTGAAATCCCATTGCTTCAAAAAGCTACGAAATTCCTTGTTCATAAATTGAGGACTGTTATCTATTATCACTTCTTCAAAAAGTCTGTGCCTGGTATAGGCTGATTGTAATATTGTGACTGCACTTTGACGTGTCACATCATGTAACTGTAATACCTTAGGGAGCTTTGAATAATTTTCTACATATAGCAGTAAATGTGAATCCTTATACTGTAATAAGTCACTTCTCACATTTAGCCAAGGGAAAAAATGGAATATCATTAGGTAGCCTCTGCTCCTTCTAACTTAAATTTCTGAAAATGCAATTTTATTTTTGTTTGGGTTAAATACATATCAGATTGCGTGTGTGTGTGTGTGTGTGTGTGTGTGTGTGTGTGTGTGTGTGTGTGTGTGTGTGTGTGTGTGTGTGTGCGTGTGTATCATATTGTCTGTATATACCAGATCGTATTGTGCATGTGACTCAGATCATATTGCATGTATATATCAGATCATATTGCATGTATCAGATCATATTATGTGTGTATATCAAATTGTTTTGCTTGTATGTGTCGGATCATATTGCGTGTGTGTATCAGATCATATTGCATGTGTGTGTTTCAGATCCTACTGCATGTGTGTATCAGATTGCATTGCATGTATGTATCAGAATCGTGTGTGTGTGTGTGTGTGTGTGTGTGTGTGTGTGTGTGTGTGTGTGTGTGTGTGTGTGTGTGTGTGTGTGTGTGTGTGTGTGTGTGTGTGTGTGTGTCCAATTGTATTGTGTGCATGTATCTTTTTAGTAGGTGTTTGGTATCACAGCCTTCCAGAGAAACAACAATACGGGCTGTACACTGCTTGTCAGTAGTCTCTCTCTAAAAAGTGCAGCGACCTTGACATGAGAATAATAAAGTATGGGGTGTAGAATTCTTGCACCTGAAAAAAAAAAAAAATATATATATATATATATATAAAATATATATATATATATATATATATATATATATATATATATATATAGAACAAACAAACCAAGGCCCTTAGAGTCAGTGATGTAAACAAACGATAACCCAAGACTTCACTGATGGATGAAAAGGCAGCAAAGCACCAAAGCACAAATAAAATCCAAGATAAACTTTATTCCAAGTTTCCAAATCTCCACGTAAGCGTTTTCACGGTGTAATACCGCTTCCTCAGACGTGATACAACTGAACAAAAGGAAACACATTATATAGACTGACATCACTTCCTCAATTAAACAATTGAATAAAATTAAACAATCAAATAAAATCAATTAATTAATTAACATTCATTGCAGGATAGATGTAAAAACCAAACTAAACTAAAACCTATCAATGGCAAAAAATAAAGAAAGAATGTATGTGTATGTGTATTGACTCGATATTCAGTCACAAGTGTATGTCTGATAGTAAAAACATGAATCAATAAATATCATGAGTAACAATCATAAATAACAATCATAAATAACAATCATAAATAACAAAAGCAGAGTGTGAGTGACTAAACTCTACTGAGGGCTCATCATTTAAGTGGCCTAGCTTTTAATATGGGTTTCAATGAGACACTCTCATTGAGTCCCCTACCTAAGTGTGCCCCCAGACGAAGAATCCACTTGAGTTCAGATTCCTCAGTTGAATTGATTATATCCCCACCCCTGCTGTTAACTATTTGTGTATGTAAAACTTGAAATAAAAATGCATGCCCTTGACCATTTTGAATCATATGTTTTGCTATAGCGCTGGTTAATTCACCCCTGTTGAAACAATAAATGTGGTCCCTTATCCGTTCACGAAGTGACCTATTCGTTTTTCCTATATAGAAGTGAAAACATTTCTGACACACGGCCACATAGACAAGATTCCTACTACGGCAGTCAGAAACACACCTGATCTGCCAGAGGCGGCCATCATTTGGATTACGGAAAAACCTTGACATGTCAATGTAGTCACATTGGGGACAGGAGCCACATTTACGTGTTCCATAAAGATAATCGGCTGCATTAACCCTGTCTGGTAAGGTAAGTTTGGGAAAGCACAACTGTTGTTTGAGATTCTTTAAATTACTGTAGGCATAGGAAGGGCAGTTTCCAACAATTGATCTAATATTGTCATCTGTCACCAGAATATTCCAGCTGTTCAGAATCGTAGATTGTATCATGTTTATATTCTCACAATACGGTAGTACCAACGGTAGACGAGGGCACCCAGCAGCACAGGTGGACACAGGTTCATTGAAAGCAGAAAGAAAGGTTCCCCTTAGAAGATCTAAGCCTGGATACATCACCACAAATATGGGTTACCCTGTCTGGTGAATAGCCCCTAGCGAGGAAGGTTCTCTTAATGTTATCTAGCTCAATATAAAAGACTTGATCTTGAGCAAAGGCGTGAAATTCTGAGGGCTTGACCTCTGACAATATTGTCAAAGGTTCGAGGATGGTGCATACTGTCAACAGCCAGATATGCAGCTCTATAACATGGTTTTCTATATACTCTGCTGGCAAACCCACTGGGTGTTTTGTAGATAATGACATCTAAATAATTAACAGAGACAAAAGACATCTCCATTGTAAATTTAAGGAAACTACTAGTCTTATTAATGTAGTAAAGAAAAGTTGGTATCAAACTTGCCTGGCCAGACCATAAGATAAAAAGGTCATCTACAAACCGTTTGTAGAAGGCCACATCTGGGTGGTTCAAGATGTATTCCTTCTCCCACGCAACCATAACAAGGTTTTGCGTCTGAGTTTCACAGCTAGTGCCCATCGCCCGTAGTTTGTCTGTATATATTGTCCAAGAAGATGAAATAATTGTTCTCAAGAACAATCTCAAGTAGCATACATAAAAGTCTGCCTCTGTAGGAGCCATAAAGTCATATAGAACACTTCTGACCATCTCTAAACCCTTCTGATTTGGTATGCAAGTAAAAAGCGAGACCACATCCAGGGTCATGATGTAAAAAGTGGAGGTGTCGCTGTTGCTTGCACAGAAATTATAAAGATCTTGTAAAAGATGTCTAGTATCCAACAAAACCTGTGGAAAATGTTTCAATATTGACTTGAGCCTACTATCTAAATAGATAGAGACTGGCTCGGTGAGCCAGCCTGCCCCGGCCACTATGGGTCTAAAGGGTGGGAGAGTGTTATGTTTATGAACCTTGGGTAACCCATTAATTTGTGGTGTAACAGGATGTTCCACCAAAAAATAATCAAATAGCTCATTGGTCAAGACATTCAAGGACTTGCATTCAACTAATGTGTCAACTACTCTGCTGCAAGACTTCTCAACTTCTAACGCATTGACAGAAATGTATGATTCTCCATTTAACATATCAAGCATAGAATCTACATAAAACTTTCGATTCATCACAACTATTATACCGCCCTTGTCAGCTGGATTATTATATTCTCATTAAATCTCAAAGAATTAAGAGCTTTACGTTCATTTTCTGACAAATTCTCAGTAAAAGTCCAATTTGGATCACCAAAATTAGCATATAAGTCTTTCTCAGCACTTCTAAGAAAAACTTCCAAGTTAGGATGTAAAGGTGGATTAATGAGGCTCCGTTTTTTAAAAGAATACTGATGACCAATCGGTTGTTTATTAAATATTAATTTAAGATTAATATTTCTCACGAATAATCTCAATGCAACAAGCACTTCACCAATATCAGTACCAGTCTTAGGGATAAATGTCAAACCTTTGTCGAGTAGATGTAATTCATCCTTAGTCAAGGCATAATCTGAAATGTTCAGGGTTAGAGATTCGGCTGTCTCTGTGGAAGCTGCTGGGCCTCTGTGTAAGATTCCTGCATTTGAGCTCCTGTTCAGCTCGTGTTCGACAGGCCTCTTCCTGCCAGTCCTGATAGGTAAAGGGATTTGTGGAAAATCCTGCGGTTCTGGCCTCTGCAGCTTATCTAACTGTATTTTGCGACGCACTACTGTGCTAGTTCTTGTCGCAGCCGAGGAACCCGTGGTAGAAGAATTCAACGGTGCCTCGGCAGGAGTGAAATAGATCGAAGTAACCAACTGTGAGGTGTTCTGGCCGCCAGAAGCAGTGTCCGTTGCTGAATTGGCGACATTACCAGCTACGGTAGTCGCTAAGTCTATTGCTGCCTCCTGGACGTCCACCAGTGGCTGCACGGCATTGTAGACAGCTGGTTCTGCTGTGTAACCAACCCTGTTGGAGTTCCTGGTGTTACTACGATTTACTCCATTAGGAACCTCAGAGCTAGCAGCTGTTCTGGGCCAAACAAACACATTGTTATTATCAAAGTCACGTTTGTCACGTGACAGTTTCTTCCTTTTTTGTATTAGAAGATTGCTCTCATAGCAAATTATCCTTTGACTTAAGTCGTGCAAGAAAACATCAGCACAATCATTGCCCAGCATAGTAATCAACTGCTGTTGTTGTTCATTTGCTTTAATTTTAAATTCAGTCTCCATAGGTTGAAAATAATCAAGCAAGAGTTCAATGTACGATTTACTAGCTTTTAAATTGATTTGCTGCCACCTGGCTAGCAAGTCAGGATACGTACTACCATAGGTCGGCATGTTTAGAATTCTAAGACCTCTGGGAATCACTCTATACTTGATACTGGCCTCAAGGTGAAACCGTTGGCATTGAAGCCTCTTGAAACTGAATAAGTTGTTTTCTAGGTCACGCTTCAGTTGTCTTACTGAAGCACTATTAGCCAAATCTAAATCTTCTATTGAAGGAGTAGAAATATCTTCCATTTGTAAAAGCGGATTAACGCCTTCCGTAAACACAGTTCTCAATGCATCAGGCTTGACATGATCAGCACTCACCCTGTTCGGTGACTCGATGCGGTCGGTGGTATTATTATCCATCAGTAGAGTTCCCAAACAAAACAAGCAATGTAGAACAAACAAACCAAGGCCCTTAGAGTCAGTGATGTAAACAAACGATAACCCAAGACTTCACTGATGGATGAAAAGGCAGCAAAGCACCAAAGCACAAATAAAATCCAAGATAAACTTTATTCCAAGTTTCCAAATCTCCACGTAAGCGCTTTCACGGTGTAATACCGCTTCCTCAGACGTGATACAACTGAACAAAAGGAAACACATTATATAGACTGACATCACTTCCTCAATTAAACAATTGAATAAAATTAAACAATCAAATAAAATCAATTAATTAATTAACATTCATTGCAGGATAGATGTAAAAATAAAAGTAACATTCCAGAGGTTTTATGTTCTGAGATATTGCATGCGTGAAGGGGATGTAGTGGGACTACATTATTTAGATTTCCTTCATGTAGTTAAGAAGGAATGATACAACTGTCACCTTTAAATAATAAACCTTGAATATATTACAGCTAATCAAGCTCCAATGACATGATGTAATGCATTTGCATTATCTGGCCATCTTGTCATTTCAAAATCGAACAGCAAGTGAAAGTCAGACTCTTCCCTTTACAAGTCTTTAACTCTTGTAACTCTTCAGTAGGCATTGGTAATTGACAAATAATTCAAAGTTCTTAATTCTTTTCAAACAAAACATTCCTTTCAGCCATACAGGAATATTCCAGTCAAATGACATCAGCTATATGTCAAGTTTGCACTGAACTTGCAGAGTTATTAGCATTCCTTGAATTCTTATTGGCCCTTTGTCGATACTTTTTAAATATGTTCTAAAGTAGTTTATGGTCCAATTCTGAAATAATTATTTTACCACAGATAGCAGTTGAACTTTCGAGAACCAAAAACAGTTATTAAAATTTCTTTCTGTATTTCAGCACAGCATGTGTGGGCATCAGTTAAAGCCCTGGACCCATAAGCTATTGGTCTACCATCTTTCAATAACTGCAGCAAGACCTTAGTAACTTGCATCTAACTGTTGATTATATCATTTATTTATTTATTTATTTTGCATTTGTTGACCGGCCTAGTCTAACTGGATATATGTCCATTTTCAGTAGAGACCCGGGGAGATAAACTCCAAGACATGATAAAATACAAATACAAGTACAAACAACAAAAAGCAAAAATTTGTAATAAAAAATAGCAAATATAATAAAAATATAATAAAAATAATCAAACAATGGTAACGTGTTGTAAAGCATAGAGGTTAGCACAGGGTGTGTAAAGAGGACAAGAGTCATAAACAGTGCAAATTGAAGGTACAGGGGCATCATACAGGTAAAGTCAATAGTAGAGAAAGGAAGTTAGTTGTGTAGTGATGTTACTAAGAATAGTGTAAAATAGGGAGACATGAGAAAAATATAGTAAGAAGGAAGATGTAACAGTGGATAGTAAGCACAGGATAGGCAAGGTCAAGTATAAAGAGATAGATGACTAGTCTGGTTTGGTACAGGGGCATAGCCAGTATGATGTGAGGTAAAGTTTAAGTCTGTTTTTGAAGAGTGATAAGGAAGTAAGTGAGGATAGGTCATTAGGGAGAAGATTCCAGGATTTACCTACAGTATCAGAACTTGAGTTTAGATGTAGTATCCAGATATTTAAGCGTTTTGAATCTCTTACTTCAGTGACCAAACATGCTATGCCATGTTTTAGTAGCTTTCTGAGCGACACTGTTATATCTGATACGTTTAGGGACAAACTCGGACAGCTATCCTGTCTGGGAAGTATGTAATTATCCATAAGGTCGTTATTGACTACTTTCGGTTTTTTCTTTGTCAGCATCAGATTTATTTATTTTTCTCGGTTTGATGACCGAAGAAGTCCACTGTGCCTAAAAAGAGCCCATTTTCAGTGGAAGCCCAGGGAGAAAAGCCCCAGTAATAATGACAAACATATTAACATAAACATATACAAAGCAAACAAGTCATACAGCTTTATACAGCATTCTACAGTAAAAAATGTCTACATTCTACAATAATAATAAAATCTAGCAACTGTACAGTGTAAGAGTCATTAACAGTGAATTACAACTGAAATTTTACATTCCACGACAATAATAGTTAAAATTTAGCAACAGAGCAGTCTAAGGGTCATTAACAGTGAATTACATTTGAGGATGAGAAATTGTTGGAAATAAACTATTAACAAACTCTGGAGGTTAAGGAGGAGTAAGAGGGCAAATGATGTGAGTGCAGAGATGATGCACAGAGTTAGAAGGTGAGTTTTGATACAGGAGGATCCTATGTGGGGAAGGTGCAAGGGCATTCCCACTTTGAAGATAGGTGGGAATGGAGGAAGGATTTAAAGTTAGAGGGGTTGTGAGTATTTCTAAGGGAGGGAGGAAGAGAGTTCCATAGGTTAGCTAAGGAGCAGGATAGCAGAGAGTGTCCAGGTGGCCGAAAAGATTTGTAGATTTTGAGCAGGTTGTGATTTTCTGACCTAACTGAGCAATTAGGAATATAGGGGGTTAAGGTGGAGAGAGAGATTTAAGATTTAAGCTATTCTAATCCAAAATATTTCACATGTATGTGACACCAAGTCACACAGGTTTGGCTTCTGCTACTTTTCAGTTGTAAGACATCTTGTCTCAGTTTCTCTAGCAGTTTTACATATGCAGAACATGTCCCTGTTTTATAGCACCCCAGACTAGAATATCATCAGTTATGCTGATCACTCCGTATAGATCTTCAACTATACTTGCCCACCTCTCTGGATTTGATGAGATCCCAGATGGTAACCTCAAAAATCTATATCTGCCAAGATGTGTATTAATGGGGTGTAGTTTTGCACTAACTTTACCTAACTTAATGTGCCAAAACCCTTGGTTAGTATCTTTGTTGATCTATGTCAGTCTGAAATCTAGTCATTTCAGCAGAACTTGAATCTGGTAGTTTAACTGAAATGCTTCCTATTTCTTCCATTGCTATCTGTGGGAAAAAGTCCTAACTATGGCCCAGAAAACTCAGGTTTGATTAGAGGCTCAGGCATCTGAGGTGTGGGCAGAACGGGATGGATATGCTCTTCATGGGTAGATGGCATTCATCTAGGCCTTTCCTGTTGGGAGACATGGTCCATAGAGGGAAGTAGTCCACAGAAAGGATGTAACAGGCTAACACAGGGAGGGGATATGAAGGGGTAGGTCATAAATTAAAAAAAACATAGTGGAAGCAGTCAATGGCATACCTCACCTATAGTTATCAATCTTAAAAAGACAGACTTAGATAAACTAGAAACATGCTATAACAAAATAGCAAAATTTGCCACAGACTCTACACGTATGACACACCATTGCTACACCTTAAAATACTCTCCTGGCTAGAACTACCACAACTCTTAGCCTATAATCAGTTAACCATAGCTCATAAGGCTCAGCTCTTCTAGATATTTTACAACCCTATTCCAATAAACATATGCGTTGCTCAACAAATAAATCATTATTACAGGTTACCAAATCCACAAATGCTACAGGAGATTCCACTATCAACCCCACTTAATTTAAAAAAAAAAATATTCAGAAGTTATTTAACAGACTCATGGCTTTGCTCATGTCACAGTCCAGCTAGTAAAGAACAACTACTACTATTTCTCCCCTACTCAAAAAAAATATATCAATAACTTATTTCTACGCATTTTTTCCCTTACCCTACCTACCCCTTGTCATGCATAACTAAACAGCAACATCCTACTAACTAACAGCAACTGTCTCCATCAAAAAAATTCTCCCGCCCCTCAAGGGTTCTCATCCTGACCTCCCTCTCCCTCACTTCTCCTTTACTCTCTTCTTTATTACTACTGAACAGACAGTGATTATAAAATAACTTGACTGTACTAGTTCTTTTCTTTATTACTAACTGTAAACATATACTTTATATTATTTTACCAATGGTTAACCATGGTTATAATAGTTACCCTACGGCTTATCGCTCACTATATCTAGGCTAGCTGTAATATTACAAGGTCATGCAAACTATGCAAACTCTATGTTTGTTATTATTAATTATATTAGTACTTTAATTACTATGTCTATGTCATGTTTCTTTCATTGTATAAAAATCATCACTATGTCTAAGTTTTTTATGTATTATTACTATGTGGAGCTTTTCTCCCTGTGCCTTCGCTGAAAATGGATTTCAGCTCAGTCGGACTTTCCCAGTAAACAAATGTAAAATAAAATGAATAAATAAATAACATGCCCTTAATTTTGTGCCAGCCTTAGCCTAAGAATGGAGATAGGCAGGGCAGTGGGAGAGGCTGGTAAACCCAACAATGCCAAAGGGCACTGGGGTAGCCAGAAAGAATAAAGTAGAAGAGAAACAAGAACTGTACATAGAACTTAGCATTTTGTATAGTTGATACTCCCTCATTAGCTGTTTGAAATGTATCTACTTCAGAAGCTTGAAGTTTAAAAACTTCAAACTTCAAACAGCCGAAACCATAAGATTGAAGTTTTGAAATTTTGAAAACCTAATAAAAAAAAAAATATATGTTGCCCCCTGCACCCCCCACACCCCCTGCTAAATAAATATGCTAACTCTGAGATATCACTACATTGAGGAAAACAGTAAATATCCCATTCTGTGCTATACGGCGATCTCCATTCAAAACATTCAAAGTTTCAAAACTTCTATCTTATGGTCTCAGCCTTTTGAAGTTTGAAGTTTTAAAACTTTGAGTTTCTGAAGGGGGTCCATTAGAAATGGATAGCATTCCCTTCTTCTGAGCCACTTACTTAAATCTTGAAGATCTGTGCATATTCTTAATTTGTCCTGTTCACAAGTGTCCCCATGCTATACAGCCATTCACTAAGTTAAGTTTGTTTTACTGTGACTCATAGCTTTCTTCTGGTATAATTCTTACTCAACTGAAGTTCTGACAGCAACTGGAAATCTTAGTACGGCATGAATCATTGGTACTGTCTTAACACAAATCTTTACATAATATTCATCTTGCAGGCAATCTGAGCTGTCAAACAGATCAGAATATTTCTGCAAATCGTCATTACTTTGTTCCACACATTTACAACTACAGGATTTGTGTTTCTGAACTTGGCTGTGAAGCACTAATCGCAGAGATTTTTTTGTTGCAGCTACTTGACGCATCTTTGCACACTTTAAAGGAAAACTCCACCTTCTGCTACAGTTTAACTCAACTCTTAGGTTGCTTTTCTCCCTACAATATGATTCCAGTACTATGTATGTACCTGAAACCTGCTTGTACTTTATAAAACGTATAAAACTTTCATTTCCTCATTTGGTATCAAAGGAATGGAAACACCACCCACTTTTTTGAAGTGTAACTTCTCACATGAGTTGCAGAGGAATCAGTCTAGACTTGCATGACACACCACAGACACAGAGAAATTTGTAGTCAGGAGCTCAGGCTGCTGTAAACAAGACAGAGGTGTGAAACTGTTTTCCATTGTCTTTATTGCAGAGGTTGAAAACTTAACACTGATTCACAGCTGCTTCTAATATAGCCATGCCTTTCAGAGAAAAACTGAGCAATTAAATCAGTCATTGGTTCAAAGGCAGTTGTCACCTCTTTTGATAAATTTACATAAGCAGTTATCACAACTTTTTGACATTTAAATTTTAAATGTTTGTTGTTTATGCTGCTTTACATTTTAAGATGATTTTAATGTTGTGTCAAAGATGTCTGTGACATTTAGAGAAAAGTCAAAAGTATTTTTTGTTGCAATTTTTGTAAAGTATCAGCACATTTGCCAAAGTGTTGGGGAGGGGTTGTCAATTAATCTTCGACTACAAAAAGATACTTTGAACAAAGGCCTGCAATTTAGCCATTGTTTTGGTTGCAGCTGTATAACTCCTTAGTATACTGCAAAACAAGCCATGAGACACACACAAATGAGGGCCATTCAAGAAATAAAAGAAACAGTCTTGTTACAGAAGGTATATAAGATGAGGGTCTATATTATATAAACAAAGCATTATGTCAACTCAACTTTGATCGACCCCTATTTCTTGAAGTTGCACAACATCGAACAGCCAAGTCATCGATTTCTTTCTAAGGGAGAGAAATCGGTTGGCTGTTCTTTTAAATCTGCCCTTTTCCCAACTGTAGTGCAATCTTGGAGTTAGTATATCTAGTTAGGGGGTGAGTGTGTGGAGGGCGACGCTCCCCACTTTAATAGTGTTTGTTGTAATGCAATGTGTGTGTTTGGGCTGCCAATTTCTTTCCCTTGGAAAGAAATAGATGATTTGAGGGTTTGATGTTGTGCAGTTTTGAGAAATAGGGGTCGATCAAAGGTGAGTTGACATTTTAATCCTTCGTTTATATAATATAGACCCTAAGATGACAGTGACTGATACTAATCCCATTGTATGTCAATGGCATGGAAATACACCACTACTTCCTTATGTCTAGCATGACTCATATAAAGCAGACTTGAAATGGATCATGGGAAAGAGAAAGGCTTGAAAAAAAATTAGATCAGGTTGATATGTCAAGCCCCATTGATAGCCATTGTTGCAGAAAACATACTCAAATTCAATAAGAAGCAGTTAGAGTACTTTTGAGGGGTTAAAATAACTCAGAAAACAGAGCTAGAGTGAAAATTTGATTTTTTTTTTAATTTATTTTTTTAGTTCTAAGGTGGAGTTTTCATTTAAATAAATCTGATCATTTGATTCAACAGCTAACTGCTAGCTCCAGCACTGGTCAGTCAGTCATGCTGCACACCTCTGTGACTGTTCTTTGTGAATGTGTGCATGCTCCTAGTTTATACCTCCTCAGTATTATAAGGTTGTTCTGACCTTTTACTTCACCTCGATTACACCCAATATCATCTAAGTCATTTTACAGCTGACAGCTGTATATCATGAATCCTTTTAGCCATGCTAAGAGCTTCACAGCCATTATGATCCAACATAATTGGTTGCTTTAATTGAGCTTGTAAGGATGTTACTTAAAACTGCACTCTATTCTTTTCACTTTAATAATCATAGTCTATCTAGACTTGACTGATCCCCAGACCTTACTCTATGACCTGAGTATAACAACAGATATGCTGGCTTAAACACTATTTAAATTCAGAGCCTTGGGAGTATATTCTGACTATGTGCACTCTGTTTTGATATATAGTTGAATGCAAGCTACATGCCTTTACTTTACACTTTCTCTGGTCAACATTTGCCTTTGCTAGTAGTTGCAACTTAAACAACGGAATGCACACCAACATTACTGAGGATACTGTTTGCTTTAACACTGTATGAAGCATTCACTGTATTCACTGAAAGTAGTTCAGTTATGCCAACAAACGTCATCATTACCCTACCCTACCCTTTTGCCTCTGAAATATCCACATCTGCTGCAGTCTTTTGGCCAGGATTCATAGTTATGCATTGCTCTGGTGCACAAGGCTTGTCAGCATTTTGGTCAGGATTCATAATGATGCACTGCACTGGTGCACAAGGCTTGTCAGCGTTTTGGTCAGGATTCATAACAATGCACTGCACTGGTGCACAAAGCTTGTGTGACTAAGCAGCCCTTTGTGACAGTACAGGGATACATTAAATACTCAGATCAAGACACACATGCTGTGCACTTCAGGATACATTAATGAGCAGTACTACAACTATGCAAGAGGACACAGCTGTGCAGCACAGCTATTCAAGTATGCAGAGTCATGCAGTACAATTCAAACATAGAAATGCAAGACAAAATCCATAGTGGTCAGACACAATATTGTGCAATTTTGTGAGAACAGAAAATGTGAATTCAAAGACCTGTACATCTCACATAAAGCAATGCTTATATTAGTTAAGCAACATGTGATAATATGTCCCTCAATAGGACTGCACAAAGTACTGCAGAAAGCTATTTAATCATAAAGCATTTGCAACTGCACTGCTATAGTGTCCCCATAAGTGAACAAGTCAGATGCATAAAAGAGAAGGAAGAGGTATACAGAAAAATAGTAAAAAAGGAAGAGTAAACAGAGGGTCAGACAAAAGAACAATATATGGGAGTGTGTATGATGGGGAAGATGGCAAGGTTTTTCAAGAATAGGGCTCCATTTTTTCATTATATAGAGAACATGAAAGAGGAAGGATGGTGAAAACTAAAGAGGATATGAAAGGGGTAGCAAGAGAGTTTACAGGACAGACAGGGACACATAGAATAGTACAGACATACAGGGACAGAAGAACACACATTAGGATGAGAAAACATGAGATGATCGGAGACAAACTGATGTAGACAAAAAGTAATGGGGAGCTTTGGATAATGCACAGGGTATGGGACATAGTATAAGAGGAAAGGAGCACATATGGCTGGAGTAGGGTGGGGTATGAACAGTAGTATGCCTTCTGCTACATCATGCCAGTAGAATATTATATTAATCCGTCACCACATGATATATCAGGTCGATAGTGGTATGGACACATCCTTCTCTGGTGGCCAAAAGGTACAGGCTAGTTGATTGAGTGAATCCCTAATGTACTCCAGAAATCCTAATATCCAGGCTATATATCTGCCCACTGCTATCTCTCCAGTGCAGCCTCCACCATCTGCTCCAGCTGTGGCTATGCCATCCAGGGGGATGGAGGTAGGCTATCTGCCACTGAGGAGCCAGAACCTCTTCAAAAAGTTATTCTAAGCCTCACTGCCCTCATACACCTCAGCCATGACCTCAGCAAGAATTAGACACATTGTAGGTACTTGCTGAGCAAATCTAAAATCTGTACCTGAAGTAAGGAGACACAAACTACTTGCTGAGCAAATCTAAAATCTGTACCTGAAGTAAGGAGACACAGTAGGAATTTTGTGACAAGTGAATCTATGCTGGCACTGGACTGATTATATTTAAAACTCATGTCAGCACTTGTGAGGGGGAACTGTCACTAGGCCTAAGCTTCTCTTGTTTTCTATACTAAGCAACAGGATTACAGCCATGCTATGTTCATGCTGAAAGGGAAAGGGCACATTAGATAATAATGTCAAATGTAAGGTAATATTGTGGACAACAGATACAAGTCACAGTCTCATATATATGGTTCCTTATTTGCATGACAGGCAGCAGGCATGTGCTTGCCCCTGCACATTAATTAATACTTAAGCAAAATAGGGAATAACTACACATGAGGACACAGCAGGTAGTGTAAAGGCACTTTGAGATGGTGCAGCATTACCCCACTCAAAAATGGTCACTGCAGAAAAAGTAGGCATTTTACATTCAGTGTCACAAGTGCCTGCACACGACATGGGAGATTCAGACAGTAACATACTAAGTCAACCTTGACAAATACTTGCCAGCAGCAACAACAGTACCAAACTTAAAACAGGATAAAAATAATACTGTCTGATTCTATACCATCAGTGTGTTTTTGTCTAATCTCTGCTTCCCAAGCATGGAGATTATGAGCATTACAGTGTCACAGGTCATCATAATAATGCCTTAAACTAACCCAATTGCACTTGCTGAAGTTTCCAAAATATTTAAGGAACAGGCTCCCTATTGAAGTGTCGGCACTTGTAATGTCAAATGCCAACACACATAAAAAGTCCAAAAATGCAGCGGAGCAAATATCGAACAATACTCTTCTCTTTTAAATGTGTTTTTTGTAGGAGGACAAGCCCTCAACACCCCACAGCTTACTTATACCAGCTCTAAAATCACCATACCTTGGAGAAAAGGTAATATTCTGATAAATGGCCATCTCAGACATAGTATATAAAAGTCTGTTTTTTGACCATTTAGTTTCCGTATTTCAGGACTTTCTGAAGTGGTTCCCAACATTTCAAATGGTTAGTTAAAAATCACTACAAAACATAACAAATGTCAATAAATAAATACATAAAATAATACTTTTGATAGCAACTGAACATCTAAACAACCAGCAGCTTAAAGTATTGATTCTAAGAAAACAAATTAAATAGCACTTTGGCAAAGCCTTGACAGGTCCTAAAGTAATGTGCAAACAATCGTTCAACAGTCATTACCTGATCAGCACTACAACTCAATCAAAAGCTGCAGCATACTCCTTAAAAAGAGGAGATCTGAGAGAATATCATTGTTGTTTAGTTGTTCAGTTGTCAAAAAAGTACAGTTTGTAGTTATCATAACAATGCCTCGCTTCCTCTGTTCTGGTGATGCCTGTGGTTAAGAGCAACTGCTTACTTGGGTCATATTAGGCATCATCTTTTTTGAAGGCACAGTCATAGGGGCCCAGCTGGTGCTCCCTGAAATGGTCATGAAAGAGAAAAAAACATAACCACCATACAATATGCAGCACTCCTCAACAGGCACCTGCATACAGGGACAAAAGTAAAAGTACAAATGGCCAGAGGCATATATTACACAGAGGCATATATTACACAGCTAAGGGTCTAAAAGAAGAAATCAAAGCCCAGGAATAAACCCACACAGACAGGGAGTACATGCAGACTCTATAAAGAAGGGATCACACAAAAACATAACCAGAGACCCAAGCACTGTTAGACAGCACCACTACACAATGCAACAGTCTGTTAACGATCAACCTCTATCACACACACTCACCACAGACGGACAATTGAGTAAAATACTGATGTTTGACTGTGATCAAAAGTGAAAGAAATTATGGCCAATTTCTACTTTTGAATAAACAGGAACAGGACATATATACACGTACATACACATGTAGACACACACACACACACACACACACACACACACACACACACACACACACACACACACACACACACAGAGTGTGACCATCAAATACAGCCACTTGTTTGAAGGTGACTGTATACTTCAGGTGTTTGCATCAAATAAATGAATAACTACATAAATAACTACTACACAAAGATTTAACTTTTTGACTTATTCTTGTCAAACTATAGTGTGCAAGACCCCCACACACACATACACACACACACGCACACACACACACACACACACACACACACACACACACACACACACACACACACACACACACACACACACACACACACACACGTCTCAACCTCTTATTTCAAGTAAAGGAGAAAGAAAAAAATGGTATGTAAAAGACCAAAATCAGGGAAAACTATTGCTTTCCTATACTTAGAGCAGTTGGTCAGAAATAACTAAAGCAGTTGGCGACAAGCCTATATTTGTACAGAAAAGAGGCAAGAGTTTCAATAATTTTATTCAGAGTTAAGCTTACCTTTGAATAGCAGTGTAAAAACAGAGATGTTCAAATGTCTCAGCTGTAATTCTGGTAATTATTTTTACACTGGAATAGAAGAAATAAGGTTGAACACCATGCTGAACAAAATCAGACACAGATTTACTTGCAAATCTAACTTTGTTGTATATTTAGCTCTATGCATGCTGGGTCAGTCATTTTATGTTGGTAGAACAACCAAAGAGCTTTAAAAAGAAAATATATGAGAACAAATATGCAATATGAGCTGATAATAACAAAAATGGTTTAAGCAAGCATTATATTTCATCCAAATGTAAAGTGGAATTTAAATTTATTGTATTAGATTATGTTGCAAGGTATGACAATAAGTTTGACGTTGAGGAAGAATTAGGGTCCAAAGAATATTTATGGCAAGTTAAACTTAATGCTTGTTATCCACCAGGATTAAACAACAGAGAAGGTTTTGTTGCTTACCTGAAACACAGAGGGTTAAAGCACTAAACTATTTTAATCACATGGCTAGTTTTTATATAAATGCTTGGTGATGCTAAATGTATTCAGTCTGAAGAAGTCTCAAGGTTAGAGACGAAAGCGTTAACTAGATACTTGTTATTTTATTGTTTTTATTTTGTGGCTGTTAAATAAGTTCTGAGTTTTCCTTTTCAGCTGTTTTTTTTTCATGCTTTGATTGAAATGCTTAGATAATTGTTAGTATAACATACTTGGTATTACCATGCTTTTCACTGAAGGCTATTAAGTCTGAATCTCAAAATGTTATTTACTATCTGCAAAACCCACATTTACCAGGATGAACACAAACATTACAAAGAACACATCACAATAGGACATAAAAAAAAAGTCATTTTGCAAAATCGGGAACAGTTCAGAGCATTTATTATGACCCCCCCCCCCCCACAGCCACACACACAAAGACACACATTTAAATAAAGAACTCCCTGTCCCTTATTATGCATCAGTAGCAGGTAGAGAGCTTGTAAACTAAAAAAAATGTACTTGAAAAAGCACCTTTGTGCGAAATTCCTTGTACTTAATGAAAATCTTCCTAAGTGGTTTCTTGGTTTGCAGCTGTTTGATATGTATACACACACACACACACACACACACACACACACACACATGCACGCGGGCGTAAAAAAAAAAACTTTTGCCAGTGCTTGTGTCTCTGCTCTAATATGTTTACCTCCTCCCTTTACTTCCAGTCAGGCTGCGTCTGTCACTTGAGGCAACCTAAGATAACATAAGAAACTCTGTTCGCTGCTTTGTGCTGCAGCCTGAACAGACACTATTCGAGTGATATTTTGGATGTCTTTGAGAGCTCTGTTGATTGACAGAGTGAACACGATGACTTAGACAAGCCGGGCTTATTTTTAATTTAAAAATAATAGTCAGCTTTCAAAACTTAGCACACTTTTTTTTCAGCTTGAGGGGACTGCAGCCTAGAAGCTAGTACCATGAGAACCCATACAAAGCAGTACAAAACTGTAGAGTTCTACAGGCATGCTGGCATTTTGCATGCTATGTTGTGCAGATTTGGAAAGCTGTCTTGCGCATTTGGGTAGCAAGTATTAGGTTTCAAGTTGCACTTCTTTTGACTCATAGCCCTTATTTGGCCCACTTGTAGCTATTTGCTCATGCTTTAATATGAATATTTTTGAAGTTTACTTGATCGACAGACCATGATGCTTTGTCAGAGATGGTCTGCACCTGTCACCCCTGGGATTCAGGTTACTGGCTAAGGCACTTGGAATTCATAAATTCCAATGCCCTGGATCAACTAATCCATAGTCCCACTAGGGGCTCCAATATCCTACACCTGGTCATTACCAACATGGGAAATCAATGCTCCACACTTATGGTCACCCCTTCGTTGGTCAGGTCTTACCATAAGCTAATCACCCTTAACATCCACATCCCACCCCCACTCCCCAGTAAGGAAACCTCCATAAAAACCTTCTCGAAAGCCAACTTCATGCTACTTAAGTCAGAAGTGACAAACTTCATGACACCCATGCAGACGTGAACTGAAAGTTTGACTGCTGAATCCTACACTAAGGCACTGTATGAGCACATCCACTCATGCATAAATCGTGCCATCCCAAATAGAACCAAGATGCTCTCCTCCAAAAAAAGGAAGCCAATCTGGTGGTCCCCTACCATAAACCAACTTTACAACAAAAGAAAGCAACTGTTGCAGAAAAGAAGAAAATCCCAGGATGCAAAAAAGCTCCCTTACCAGCTTCAGTAAGAAGCTGAGATCCCTCATAAAATCCTCCAAAGCTAGTTACGAAAATAAAATTGCCAAAGATTCCAAAGACAACCACAAGGCATTCTATAACTATGTCAAGAATCTAAATGGCAATGCCCAGATCTGCTCTGAGCTACAACAGAATGGCATTAAATATATTGATCCAAAGGATATTGCCAATATCCTGGAAGATCAATTCAGTGCCAACTTCACCTCCCTCTCACCCCCTAAACGGCCCATTTCAATACTGGAAGATCGCCAAATTCTAGTAATAACGGCCACACAGGTAAAAAATGCACTCTCCAAAGCTAAGAATACAACATCCATGAGACCAGATGACATCCCGGGCTGTGTACTACATGAACTACAAAATGAACTGGCACCTCACCTAAGTGTCATGTTTAATCATAGCCTTACCTCAGGCTTCGTGCCCACTGAATGGCCCTCAGCTACAGTTATCCCACTCCACAAGGGAGGATCCAACTTGGATCCCAGGAACTACCACCCTATCAGTCTGATGAGCCTGATCTGCAAGGCCATGGAATGTATTATCATGGAACTTATAAACAAAGACATTGGCAACCTTCAAACACTGGACCCCACCCAGTTGGGTTCGTGAAGGGCCGATCTTGTCTCCTGAACCTGACTGACTTCTTCGAATCAGTCTCCAGAGCCGTGGACGAGGGTAAGGTGGTCCACACAGCCTATCTGGACCTTGCCAAGGCCTTTGACACTGTCCCCCACTCTAGAATCATAGATAGACTTACTAAACTGGGCATTAATCCCTACATCACTCGATGGGTTGCCAAATGGCTTACTGACAGAACCCACACTTTAAAAGTAGCCAACTCCAAATCCAGCTCTAGACAAGAGACAAGTGGAGTACCTCAGGGTTCAATCCTGGGACCGCTCTTGTTTGGCATCTGCTTCTCTGAAGTACAGGCCAACACTAAGGGACTCTGGCTAACAAAGTTTTCAGATGACTGCAAACTGGGAGCCATTATTGTATCCCCAAATGAAGTGGGTACTCTACAAAAGGGCCTTACAGAAACAGATGCTTGGTGCCAGAGCCATGGGCTCAAGCTCAATGCTAAGAAATGTATAGTTATCCCCTTTGGGATAAAACATGCAACCGTGAATTACCACATAGGTGGCAGTACACTAAACACCGAAAGTGTGATAAGAGACTTAGGGATACAGGTGGATAGTGGTCTCACCTTCGATAACCACATCGCCACAACAGTCAGGAAATCCTTCTATGTGGCACACCTCATCACTAAGGGCTTTTCATCCAGAAAAAAGGAGATTATTGTCCCACTGTACTCATCCCTCATTAGACCCATTATAGAATACAACGCCCCATTTGGTATGTATCTCTCAAGACATCTGCAACAACTGGAAAGGCCGCAGAAATACCTCACTAAAAAAAATCACAGGCCTAAAGCAGATGCCCTACACTGACTGCCTTAAAAAACTCCAGCTATACTCTGTCGCATATTGTCTACTCAAAGGCGATCTCTGCTTAACATACAAGGCCATGTCAAACCCTGAGCTGTTGGACATGCTCCACTTAAAGAAATCCCAATCCCTCAGAGCCACATGCTCCAGGGATCTAAACCTTGTCATCACAATAAACAAAACATGCTGGAGGGATAGGTTCCTGACCCAGAGACTCCCCAGACTCTGGAATAGACTGCCCATACATGTCAAGCAGAGCGCCTCTTTGGCCCTCTTCAAAAGGAAACTTGATGATTGGATGGGAGAAAGGAAATTTACCCTGGGGAGCATGTCAGTCACCCTGCTAGACAGGGGTCTAGGGAAGTAAATATTGTGGGAAGAAATAGCCAGGGAATTGTTATGGCTAGGCTTGTATAGGCCCTAGGGCTGATAGCCTAGTACCAACCTATGAACCTATTACATACCTCAATAACTTTGTCCAGTCTTGGAGCTGCTTTTCTTAGCAATCTTCCTCTTGTCTGGTCATTTATGAATCAACACACAATTATGTCCTTTATTAATGAATAAGGCAAGTTACTAAACTCAGAGCTTGGTATTTTTTGCTTCAATTCAGTCAAATAAGCAGATACTATTCAGACACCTGAACCCCTTGGTTTTAGTGAAAAATAAATGCCTAACAGATAGGTGAGTTTTCTTTGAATCATAATGTTTCCAAAGCTCATTGTTCAAGACAGACATTTTGTCTCATGCTTCCTCATCTACAGCATGATCCTCCCACCCACACTTACCTCCGTACCACCATGCACCCACTTCAGAACTTTACTAAAAGCACACCTAAAAACATGCTGGCTATGCCCTTGCAACTCCCACTCTAATATCACCCACCCCATCCAACCACTACCTTTCTTTCCACCCCACTAACTACCTTGATTATAGCAAGCTCAGATGCTCATAAGCCTAGTGCTTATTATACAGCAGGAACTTCTCATTGTAACATTTGTTAATGTCTGTTATGTACTTTGCAGATAAAGATTCTAGTTGTCTGCTGATGTACTATGTTCTTCATCTGTAAATATGTTGTAAGTAATTGCTATGTTAAATTGTTATTCGCTATGTAATCCAATGTAACTACTGTCTGTTTATTTTAACTGTGGAGCTTTTCTCCCCGGGCCTCTGCTGAAAATGGACCTACGTCCAGTCGGACACTCCCGGTCAACAAATGTAAATAAATAAATAAAAATAAATAAAAATGAAGGAGCACTGCATACCATATTCCTTTTATCTGTCAAGTGTGTAATTTGAAGAGAGAAACAGCTCAAAACATGGAATCCAGAGCTTCCAGTTTTCAGAGCAGTTTCCATGAAGGTTCAGCGATGTTAGTGCCTATGGTGTAAACATTCTGATCCAAAACTTGAATAAATGCAGCTGAAAACATTAATGGTTCACAGCAGCGAGAAAACATAATAATATTTTCACAGCAAAATGCCAGATTATAATTTGTGAAGAGCAAACTGACATAAATAAAAACTGCAAAAAAATAAAAGACTTTCAATAAGCTTTTTCATCAAGAAATAAGAGAACAGATGGAAAACTGGCCTAGTATCACCCATGGATTTTATTACACATGCTAATGTGGCAATCCAGGGAGCAAGTGATATTAATTACCCATGTGCTATCCTGTAGTAATGCCACAAGCATCTGAATTATGGTGTGTGTGTGTGTGTGTGTGTGTGTGTGTGTGTGTGTGTGTGTGTGTGTGTGTGTGTGTGTGTGTGTGTGTGTGTGTGTGTGTGTGTGTGCATTGTAGCATGACTGTGAGTGAATGGTTACGTGTGTCCATGAGTATGCTCAGCAATGGAGAACCTTGTCTGTTGCTGGGGAGGTTGTGTGTGTGTGTGTGTGTGTGTGTGTGTGTGTGTGTGTGTGTGTGTGTGTGTGTGTGTGTGTGTGTGTGTGTGTGCGTGTGTGTGTGCGTGTGTGTGTGCGTGTGTGTGTGTGTGTGTGTGTGTGTGTGTGTGTGTGTGTGTGTGTGTGTGTGTATGTTTGTGTCTGTATACATGGGTGTTTGAATGCTGCATGGGCTGCCAGGTAAAACACTACTGCTGTCAGGTCTGACAACACTAGTGCTGAACAAGGGCAATTAAGAAATATTATGTTAATGAGCAGATAATGAGGTCTTTCTCACTGTGGCCATATCTGCCTCTTCTTATGATACGAAATGCCAGCCATCTCATAAGAACTTTTCAATAATATTTCCACAAAATTTAGAGTCCATGCTCATAAAAATGATGATTAACAGAATCACACAGAGCAGATTAACAAAAAGAGGATATGATGCCACAAGACCCATCTGTATATTAGCTTGCACAGAAAGAGCTTTCTGCAAAATTGCCACAGCTTCATGAAAGAAAATGCCAAATAATCTAAAAGCACTCAATAAATTCTTAATGTTTAAGAAAAATCTAAAAACCTTTTTAACAAAGGGAACATACTGCAGTTGTTCCAGTGATACAGCCTAATACATGTTTCACTTCATCTTCTTGCCAAGACTCTAAGATTAAATTCTGGGGCATTAAAGTTACACATCATGCCCTACAAACAGTACTTAGAATCAGTAAAGGCCTTCAGAACATTTAGAAAGACCTTCTTAGAGCTCAAGGTTGGTGAATGAAGAACTTTTTTCCTTTTGAGCATATCTTTACATCAGACTTTAAATGCTTTTTTCTCAAAAACTGTTTTCTAACTATCATTCACCTGAAGGATTTCTGAGCTGCAAACATTAGTGTGCAACCAGACATACACAACGTTCCATAGGGAGAGAGTATCATTAAGGACAAATCCAGGTACAAATTTCCTGTATTTCTCCCTGTCATGTTTTAAGCTTTAAATGCACCTTTAACCTTTCTTAAAATCATTTGTTAGCAGCAAAACTCTGTATGTCACTACTAAATGTCAAAAAAGAACAAAGTTGGATGCACAGATTACTTTTAACGTTTTCTTATATAGGCTATGTCATGACATGATATCATAACTGTATGCCTATACTTATGCCTGACTGTTGAAAAGAAACTGACTGATGACATCCCTGTCCAGTTTATCCCAATCATAAATATGCTTTCTGCAGCAATTGCACTATTATTTGAGTATCTATTGTAATAGTGTATGTACTGACACAACTGTACTTTCAAGCACAATAACAAGGCAGTCCTCAAGGTCAAGAGAAGTTATGATTCCACTTTATCTCTCACTTACTAGACCCATCATTGAATATTATGCCCCCTTTCCATATACATCACTAAGCACTTAAACCAAATCAAGAGACCTTAATATTTCCTCATCCAAAAAATATGACATTTCAGTACTCTTAACTACTCTGATAGAATATAAGACCTGTCCCGCCATTCAGAGTCATACTGTCGACTAGTGAGCGATCTCTGTTTAGCATTCTGTGCTAAGACCTGATATTCTCTGACTTCATTCCCCTAAATAAAACTAATGGTAAAGCAAAGACCCTATCTGGACACCTAAACCTATACTATCACATCTACACCACCAGGTAATGTAATATGAGGTTTTACTCTGGATAGAACAAACGGAAGTAGAGTAATTGAAAAATGTTAACTAATAAGATATTGACCTTTTTGTATAGTTTATGGCATTTGTGGTATTTTGTAAGTTTAAGGAAAAGTGATTATGAAGAGATATAAAATGAGGTTGGGTCTTTTTTTCTTTCTTTCACAGAATACATAAAGTGATTTCCACAATGACCATTGATATAAGGAGGATCAACTATTACAGATTGCACTTTATTACTCGACAATAATATCAAAAAGAGCATGATTATTTGTGTGAGTATTTGATCTAGTAGGTTTAGAAACAAAAACAAATACCAAATGGACTTGAAATGTTTATACTGAGGTCAGAGAGAATGCCTACAAGGTTATGTCTGGAAAAGTTGAAGAAGTTAGTGTTGAAACTAGAACACTGTCCCTGGGATTCAATAAAGCCTACACTAAGTGTACATGATATGTATTCAGTAAAATTCTTATCCCATTTTTTGTGTTTTCTAGTCACTCAGAAAGATTAAACCTAAGTGTACATGTAGTCTACACTTTGTGGTAACCTTTATGAATCCCTGTCAGTGTTTAAAGCTGCAAGAATATCAGTAGGAAAACTAAAATTAGGAGGAAGAAGCCGGCCTTAGGCATAGTACAACTAGGCAACCGCCTACAGTGCCACTCTAGCAGGGGCACTTTTCCAGTAATCTGGAGGGTGTAGGTAGACCAGGATGGAGGCACCAGATGGTGTGGGGGGGTCACTGTGGAGCACTTTTGCCTAGGGCACCAGTTGACCAAAGGCCAGCCCTGCTTACACCAAGGTGGTTAAGTTAGTTGGGAGGGTAGTATGGGTTGTTTAATGAATTGGTTTAAAATAAGGTGATGTTACTTAACTTATATAATGTATGATTGCTTTTAGAGATGTTACTACTATTGATGTCACCTTGTTTATTCAGTTGTGTATTTGTACTCAGTGTATTCATGTTAATTGTATTATTATTGTCATTTAAGTGCCTGAAGGCCCAGACCGTGCTAGAAATGGATTCCTGGACCAATGTACTCACCCAATTAACTAAAAGTAAATAAAATAACATAAGGTAGTTAGGGTAGCTGGGAGGGTGGTGAATTTATCAGCAAGAGTTTGAGGAGAGTTGCTATAGCTTGCCATGGTTTGCCTTGCATCCAAAGGTCTTCGTAACCTCTTTCCAAATACTTTTAAGATTATAGATGGTGTTTGCTTCTGCTAATACATTGCTGTCTAGAATTTATTTTTATTTTTATTTATTTATTTTACATTTGTTAACCGGGCTAGTCTAACTGGGTATATTTCCATTTTCAGCAGAGGCCCGGGGAGAAAAGCTCCACAAAGACATAGTAACTATTACATAAGATACAATAAAGAGCAGCATAAAAATATACCGTATCAGGAAAATATTATAAAAAAAATCAAACTTATTGTATTCAGAATTAACAGTTGTACAACAATGTATGATCTTTGTCTGCTGATAGCCTCACTGTTATTGTATTTTAAAGCTTTCCCTTTGATTTGTTAGAAATGGAATGGAAACTGTACCTGTCATTGTCAAAGATTTCTGGTACAGTTTTAATATTGGTGCATATATCTGCAGATGTAAAACTCTAGTTATAGTGTTAGCAGGAGCAGAATAGCATGGCCAGAGGAGTGAGCCATAACATGGCTTGTTGGCCTCATGGCAGTGTGTGTGTGTGTGTGTGTGTGTGTGTGTGTGTGTGTGTGTGTGTGTGTGTGTGTGTGTGTGTGTGTGTGTGTAAATGACATTAGTAGCAGGCAAATTCCTACTGTGACAGAAAGAGTGCATCATTTCTCTTTGTACTGAGAAGAAGAGGAAAAGAACATAAATATGTCTCTATCTGGAATAACCCCATTTTATGCAGTTATGCTACGTGTCTGAAGTAGCTGTAAAATTGCTGAAGCTGAATAGTTTATGTTAACATATTTGTTAAACTCTTGAGACTAAACAGATATTTGGGTTGCTTGGAGTACGCCCCACTGCTGTAACAGACTGCTGAAAGCCCCTTTTCCTGTGTTCTGTGAATGGAAAAGGCTTTTTGTTTTTCTGGATTGAAGAAGATGTGAGAGTTTTATTAGCTGATAAAATGAAGCTTTCTGTCTGCTATCATGTAGACAGAAAGACTTTTTAAAGTGGAAAAACATTTTAAAGCTGATAATTGAGTTTTTTACACAGATCTCACAGGCACCCTATTGGGAATTGTAACACTCACTTCCTGAGTTGACTGCACATTTTGTTATGTTTAATAGATGGCTTCTTTAGAACAAAAAGATAGCAAAGTGGGGAGGAATTTCACACCTGACCCTTTCAGGAAATGTGACCTCTCTGTGTGGTCAGCTGCCTGTTATCCGTGGTGGTGTGGGGGTAGAGGTGGGAGATCCCTTCTGGAAAATATACTGGGTTTAATAAGTAATGTTTCCACTTAATGCACTTTGCTAGAGACAGTCCAGGACTGATCCCATATGTTTAGTTAAAACTTATTTTATGTTTTATGATGTTACCATTTACATAACTTATCCATGTCCAGTGTTGTAGGAAGAAATGAGGCTGTAATGAGAACAGTACATCTTTGCCTTTACTTTCTGGTGTCGTGATAGATGATGAATTCTTGAATACTTTAGCTGGTGCAAAACATTTCCTCTCAATGTTCGTTGAAAAAGATAAGCCTTCCAAATAGTGCTGTTAGTATTTTTATTTTATCATTCATTAATTAGCTACTGGCGTGGTCTGTAGACCCTTTTCAACTAGGTCCCAGGGTCACAAAGGCATGGGTAAGTGCAACACATAAATACTTAGGGAATTTAGTTTATCCAATTAAGAAGCATGTTTTGGAGAGAAAAGATGCACACACACACACACACACACACACACACACACACACACACACACACACACACACACACACCTGTTATCTTTGGCAATTTTTAAAGTATGAAATAATGAAGGAGTTTGTGCTTTTATTTGTTTTAATTTAGCTGAATTTTTTTTTGAGAGAATGGTCTCTTAAGCCTAACATTCTGCATTTATCAAATACACTGAAATACTGTATTATTCCAACCCAGCTTGTTAGCTACTGCATATTAGGTATCTATGATGTTTATGATAGTTTTATTTAAAATTTATCTTTTGTGTTTATGGTGGTTTTATTTAATCTTATTCACTGTCTCATCTAGCCTGCATATCTATGAGTGAGTATGCAGGCTAACAATAATTAGCTATTGTGTGCATTACTAATCGAAGCAGATCTGTTATACTTTGATTCCTGCATTATAGGTGCCACATTACCTAATGTAAAAGTATTTTTTAACTTTGCTATCCAGGCAAGTGGTCTTAGTCACCAGTGCATAATTTTCAGGTGCAATAAATGAATTTTCAAATACAGATATCAATGAACAGCTTTGTGGTTACATTATTGGCAAGGGAAAAATTTGCATGTAAAGAAACAAACAGACTTTCATCAACAAAATAATCCTGCTCCTTCATAGCCATAATCAAGATGGAGTACATTTTTTTAATTTGTTTATTTATTTTGTGTCGTGTTGCCTCTCTTATTCACACTATTCACATTATGGCATGTTTTCAGGGGGTGACCCAAGGTGGTATTCATACTAATTATAGGAAATTTGCCCAGGTCACTAGAGCAATTCCCCTACTATTCTTGAAAAATGCCATGGGATCTTTTACTTCCACCCGAGCTACCACCAACTCAGGCAGAGGAGACTTCAGTTTAACGTCTCATCCCAAGGACAGTACACTTCCTCACTTATGAACATGCGCTGCAATAAATGTAAATTTGTTACACGTCAATATGTTGAATGTAATTATCTTAACACTATGATTTGAATACTCTAATTGCTATGTATCCATATGTTTCTATTAAGGCAATTTGATCAGTATTTTCTTTAATTCTGCACATTTTGCTGGCAGTGTGACCTCTTTAAGTATAAATCTATCCATGCAGTTACGCCCATGCCACATCCTACACAATGGCCAAAAATGGGCTGTATTGCAAGTCCATATACACGTGTAAAATTCTTAAATAAATGTAGTTATGTAAGTACATGAAGATATGAGGGGATGCCACTTTAAAAGTGTTTACATTATATTTGAACCGTTGCACCTGTGAGATATATATATATATATATATATATATAAATCATTATATAAAAAAGTTATACAATACATAAAACTGGCCTCAGAAGTTACGATTGTTGACAGATTCACACTTTCACAGGTTAGTACTAGACAGACAGGTTGAACAACCATATATAACTAGCAATGTGCTCCCATCTTCACAAGGGCTGTATTACTAATTCCTGGGGTAAAGCTATATGAATGCATCCAGTCATCAAGACTTAACTTGAAGGAAGCTAACTGCTTAACATGCAAGGGAAATTTGTTCCACTAGTCATGAATCCATTCAGTAATGAACCTGTGCCTCTATGAAGCCACCTTTATGTTGTGATGTAAGTTGAAGTTTTGGATCAAATGTTTCTAATATTATTAGTATTTCTGAGGTAGAGAAGATGTAATAAAACAGGGTAATTCATAGCCCAAAATGCAAGATGGATATATCCATGTAAGAGTATGTATGAGGCAGAAAAAAGTAAAGGACTTCTTAATCTCTACAGATAACTAAGGGAACCTAAATATTGATTCCCTTGGTCAGGTAATGCTGAGGTCTTCCAAGCTGGGATAAGTGTTTGGTAAGATACATACCAACTGGAACACTATATGCAATGACTGGCCATAGAAGAGAGGAATATGGGGGGGGGGGGTTAAGAGTTGCCTGGATCTTGGGGATATAAATCCAAAAAGTGTATAGTCATCCTCTTTGGCAAAATCAAAGTGCCCACAAATTACCACATAGGTGGTAATCCATTAAGTACAGAAGAAGTAATTAGGGACCTGGGGACCCAAGTTGATAGAAATCTCTCATTTGACAACCACGTGGCTAAAGTGGTTAGAAAAACATTTTATATAGCCCACCTAATCATGAAGGGATCCACATCTAGATCAGGGGAGGTCATAGTGCCTCTTTACTCATCCCTCATCAGGCCCATAATTGAGTACAATGCCCCTTTTGGGATGTACCTTACCAGACACCTGCAGCAACTGGAAAGACCCCAAAAGTACCACACCAAGAGGATCAAAGGGCTCAAACAGATGCCATATGCTGCCCGGTTAAAGAAACTCCAGCTCTACTCAGTGGCAAATCCACCTGTTCAGAGGTGATCTGTGCCTGATGTATAAAGCCATGTCCAACCCGAAATTAATGGACATGCTGCACCTCAGAAAATCCAAATCCCATCGAGCTACGCGCTCGAGAGACTTGAACCTCAGCACTGAAATAAATAGGACATGCTGGAGGGACAGATTCATAACCCAGAGGCTCCCTTCACTCTGGAATAAAATCCCAGTCCAGGTTAGGCAGAGTCCCTCATTGACTCTCTTCAAGAGGAATCTTGATGAGTGGATGGGAGATCGTAGGTTTACCCCGGGTATCACTTCTGTGTCACTGTTAGATAGAGGCACAGTATACTAACCTCGAAAAAGGGCATAGCAAAATAAAGTTAAAATGGGTGGCGAAAGCCAAACATACTCTGGCTAGGCTTATAAATGCCCTAGGGCAGATAGCCTAGTATGAACCTATGAACCTATATAATATTGACAACAAACTGGGCAGTGAAGAAAAAATTTTCATTGTCGATGAAAGCGCCTGGATCTCTAGACTGTACTGAGCCACAGCCAGTGTTTAATTTATGTGATAATCAGTGGGACTTGTTTCCCAAATGAAACTGCACCACATTTTTTTTTCATTAAGTTGAATCATGGTCATAGAACTAGGTGATGACTCCATCTAACCCTCTTTGGTGAATAAACGAGTCTGTGGGAAAATCATTATGGCACCCAGCTCACCTGCAGACTTGATGAGCTACACTCCTTGAGCAGCTGTCTTCATATCAGAGAACTAGATGCACAAGAGAAGGGAACCCAGCTCAGGGCCCTGAGGGACCCCAATGGAGTCTAATCATTTAAATGAGATGGCACTATCAACTCTCTTCCTGTAAGTAGGATCAAAGGACCAATTAGCAATCCTTTGAATAATACAGAGGTTAAACTGGTAAGTTTGTCAATAGTGCTGCATGATGAACCATATTAATGCCCTAGAAAAGTTGTGATAATCAGCATGAACAGAATAACTCACAATAATGGCATCAGTCACACCCTCAAAAAATTAAGCAACTAAGATGCGCCCTTCCCAAACTGCACTGACTAGGACTGAATGTAAGTTATTAGTTTTGTTGATTTATTTATTTATTTATTTATTTAAATTTGTTGACCGGGCGTGTCCGACTGGACGTGGGTCCATTTTCAGCGGAGGCCCGGGGAGAAAAGCTCCACAGTAAAATAAACAGACAGTAGTTACATTGGATTACATAGTGATTAACAATTTAACATAGCAATTACTTACAACATATTTACAGATGAAGAAAATAGTACATCAGTAGACAACTAGAATTTTTATCTGATAGTTGATAATAACATCTTTGCCACAATTTAAGGTTAATACTAGTAAGACTAAGGGACTGATGATTTTCAGGGACAATTACAACCCTGCCATTGTTTAGAGGCATCATAGGTTCATAGGTTCATAGTAGGCTATCTGCCCTAGGGCATTTATAAGCCTAGCCAGAGTATGTTTGGCTTTCGCCACCCATTTTAAATTAATTTTGCTATGCCCTTTTTCGAGGTTAGTATACTGTGCCTCTGTCTAACAGTGACACAGAAGTGATACCTGGGGTAAACCTACGATCTCCCATCCACTCATCAAGATTCCTCTTGAAGAGGGTCAATGAGGGACTCTGCCTAACCTGGACTGGGATTTTATTCCAGAGTGAAGGGAGCCTCTGGGTTATGAATCTGTCCCTCCAGCATGTCCTATTTATTTCAGTGCTGAGGTTCAAGTCTCGGCGTAGCTCGATGGGATTTGGATTTTCTGAGGTGCAGCATGTCCCTTAATTCTGGGTTGGACATGGCCTTATACGTCCGGCACAGGTCACCTCTGAGCAGGCGGTATGCCACTGAGTAGAGCTGGAGTTTCTTTAACCGGGCAGCATATGGCATCTGTTTGAGCCCTTTGATCCTCTTGGTGAGGTACTTTTGGGGTCTTTCCAGTTGCTGCAGGTGTTTGGTAAGGTACATCCCAAAAGGGGCATTGTACTCGATTATGGGCCTGATGAGGGATGAGTAAAGAGGCACAATGACCTCCTCTAATCTAGATGTGAATCCCTTCATGATTAGGTGGGCTATATAAAATGTTTTTCTAACCACTTTGGCCACGTGGTTGTCAAATGAGAGATTGCTATCAACTTGGGTCCCCAGGTCCCTAATTACTTCTTCTGTACTTAATGGATTACCACCTATGTGGTAATTTGTGGGCACTTTGTTTTTGCCAAAGGGGATGACTATACACTTTTTGGCATTTAGCTTGAGGCCATGGCTCTGGCACCAGTTGTCTGTTTCTATGAGGCCCTTTTGGAGGATGCCTGTGTCGGCTGGAGAGTCGATTATGGTGCCCAGTTTGCAGTCATCTGCAAACTTGGTCAGCCACAGTCATTCCGTGTTGGCCTGTACCTCCGAGAAATATATACCAAACAAGAGAGGTCCCAGGACTGAGCCTTGTGGGACGCCACTTGTAACTGGTTTGGAGTCTGACATGGCTCCAGCAATTCTAACCATGTGGGTTCTGTCCTTGAGCCAGTTTGCAACCCATCTAGTGACATAGGGGTTTATATTTAAGCTGGTGAGCTTATCTATAATGCCCGAGTGGGGTATTGTATCGAAGGCTTTTGCGAGGTCCAGATAGGCTGTGTGGACCACCTTCCCTTCGTCAATGGCCTTGGTGACTGTTTCAAAGAAGTCAACCAGGTTTAAGAGGCAGGATCTGCCCTTAACAAAGCCAAACTGGGTAGGATCCAGTGTCTGTAGGTCCCCAATATCTTTATTTATGAGGTCCATGATGATCCTTTCCATAGCTTTGCAGACCAAGCTAGTCAGGCTTATGGGGCGATAGTTTCCAGGGTCCGTTGAGGCACCACCTTTGTGGAGAGGGACCACTGTTGCTGTACGCCACTCTTTGGGTACATATCCTGTAGTAAGGCTGAGATTGAACAGTAGTTTTATGTTTGGGTTTAGCTCTTCTTGGAGTTCATGTAGGACGCAGCCTGGGACACCGTCTGGTCCCATTGATGCTGTGTTTTTTGCTTTGGAGAGGGCAGCTCCCACCTGAGCATCTGAGATGTCAGGGGGGCAGCACTCTGCTGGGATAGATATTTGCCCTTTTGGTGGGGAGGGGGGATAATAGGTGCTATTATCCAAAGCTCAGGCACATATCCTACTGAGAGGCCAAAGTTAAAATCTGAAATAGAGGTTCAGCAATATCATACATTCTGCTAACAACATGGAATACTGCCACATAGACCAGGGCAATGGATCTCTTATTTTTACTTTCGGTAATAAGTTCCAGAATCTGGATTGCAGTGATAATGGGAGAATATGTGTTAAAAATTCAAAGGAGGGTTTTTTGGGGGGTGTGAAAGAGGGGAAAAAAATTTGAGCTGAATTTTTCAGGTGGAACAGATGCTATAGCTTTAGTAGCAGAGCAGGTTGTGCCACTAACATAAGGCTCTAATGCAGTTTCAGGCATTACTTCTAATTATTTTGGTATAGTGGAAAAAAATCATGTGAATACCCTTCAGAGAGCTGGCCTTATTCTCCCTAAAGATATGTTTAAGATCCCTCTGTTTATACTTCTCCTACTCTCAGAAAAAAAGTGTATATAAAACATAAACATTTCTCCTCTGTTTTTATGTATGTTTTTATTTAGTCATTTATTTATTTAGTTTCCCTGCTCCACTGCCCATCAGTTGCTTCAGCTGCTCTCCATTGGCTCCCATTCTGATGATAATACTTAGTGGGAGGGAAGAGTGGATTAGGGGACACTCTGTATAACAATGGTATTAACATCACCCCATCTGAGCATGCCATTGGTAGTACATCAGGAGAGCTTCAGAGCAGAGGGCTAGCATCACCACATACTCTCATGACAGGCTCTACTAAGGCAAATGTTTTTCCTCAGCATGCTGATATCTCCACAGTAAGCTGGGCAAGCCATAAGCTATGGCCTGTGAGGATTTTCCTGCCCCAAACCCTAGGACAGTCATGACTCCTTGAACCACTCACCCGTTCAACCCTGGCAATCTTCTCAAATTCCTGACTTCACATAGTGTGAGGAGAGAAATCCCCCAGCACATCCCTTTACCATATTCTCCGTGGCAGCTCTGTCAAGCACCCATGCTGCTAATCAAACTTAAGTCATCTGGGCTGCAGCCAGAGCTTCTACCCTCTGTGTAGAACCATTTTTTCCTCCTATTATAATATTTATTTATCTGTCTGAGAGCTCCACTATAGTGGATTACCACTGAATTTATTTCCAGGCTTATACCTAATAGATAGTGACTTATCCGCAAATTGGTAGAGATGGCTCTAAGAATCACATAGGGGTATAAGGCTGGCTTTGGGGTAGTTCTCAAATGTATTTGTGGGCAATTTGGCACTAATTGTGAGGGACAGTGTGATAGTCTGAAGGTCTAATGTTAGTAGTTATCCTAGCAAAGACTGAATTTATAAGGATAAGGTCAAGCTCATTTCTCCCACCCATGAGGACTTGGACAATTTGATCTAGTCAACTGGTACTAATGACATCTAGGAAAAGCATGGCATATTTCTTGCTAGTTATATAAGATTCCCAACTGCTGGACAGATAATTAAATTCACCTAGAATTAAGGTAGTGGAATTAATAGATATGGAATCCAGCATGTTAAGGTACCAGATGTAATCCTGAAGTGACAGTGAAGGGGACTGATAGCTGGCAATGATGCAGTAATTGACATTATTAAATGTAAGCAAAACATAAAGGAGCAAGAATTCAGAATCTTGAAATATTTAACGAGTCAGTGTTTGAAAGGTAAAAGTAAATACTTCCCATCTACCCCTAGATGGTCTGAAACGGTGGTAGAGACAGTGCCCTGTTACAGAGGGAGTGTTATCAGAGCTTTGAAATCAAGTCTCTGTACAGCACATATATGAATGTGCTTCCTCTTCAAGAAGGGAATACAGGGATGTGGCTGACATTCAAGTCACTATCCCGTCACCTTCTGAAAAGCAATGCATGACAGTGCAACTCACTTTACAACACTTTCTGCCAACCTGTGCAGCTGTGGTCACCAAAGTATCACAGAATATAGACATAGGTTATAAAGGCAGTAAACAGTACAGACACTGCAGATCTCAACAGACAGATTTTGTGCAGTGTGTACCTCCAGAATTCCATGGTGTGCATTTGTAGCAGCACTTATATGTACTGCATATGGGAGAACTGAACCTGTCCAATATTAAATAAGTGTGGATAAATATGTATGGAAATGAACCCCAGTCAACATTAGAAACCTTCAAATCTTTCCATCTTTTATTACAACACTAAAAAGGATACCTTAGAAGTTATTTGGAGACTTTGGTCAACAGATTATCAAAGTCCATTTGCTCAAGTGCCGAAGACCAAATGAGCTGCAACTGGAAAAATCTATAACCCTGAGGTATGGCACCCACCAAGTTTGTTATAATATTTGTAAGATCGGGGATACAGCCCCTGCATGAACCATGTGGGTGCTTTCAACCACCGTCACCCATTTAAAACATTTGTTGATCTTAGCCTATCTGGTTAATTTAGCTCCAGTAAATGATCTGTGATGAGAGTTATTGTACCATTTTTACCTCAAAAGCTAAGTGGGCTATCCAAACTGTCCCAAGATCACGTAACCATTTTAAAAATCCTTTTACATTCTTCCTTAGTTTATGGTGCCTTCAGAATTTACATAGTCTAGATCTGCTGTACAGATTAGTAAAACAATTTTGCTTGTTGATATTTTTTTGTACATCTTAATGTCTGATTTAGCTGTGTTAAGGTAAGCAAACAATAGCATTCAATAATAATCAAGACAGAACTGGAACAGCCTTAAATGAGCTGGCATCCCAGCCAGAAGTAGTGCCCTACTTTATGCCCATTAATTTCCAGGATGGGCTTTGACTCTCCTATAACCTTATATTGAATAAAATTGTATCAAAAATGTAGAACTGAATGAACAAATGAATCTCGACAGTTTGGCAAATATTCTATCATGTTAGGGAAATTTCAAGATTCTACATTTTTATTTGTGTTTGATATTTTATTTTCTTCCATGTGATGTATAATTGCAAAGGGCTCAACTAAGGCACAATATCTAAATGGCTAGCACCTGACCGGCACTTTGTAATGAACATTTTCTTCTGTAGCCTGCTCTACTTTGGCAGCACTAGTTAGCTACTTACTTTGCAGGACTCAGAATCTGGTGGTCATAAACATTGATTGTTTTTCTGCTGCTCGGGCTTAGCATCCAGGGTTCAGCCTGTTCCATTCTGCCCTCACTATGCTTGGGCTCCACTTCACTCCCCTATCCCCATTCCCACCCAACCCCACATCAATTACATTTATACAACCAGATACCACACCCCTCTTCTCCTCCAACCAATTAGAGACCAGCTGCCAGTACCACCTACACCTGTACATAACTCAACCCACATAGAAAATATACTGGAATACAATACCTACAATTACCTAAGAGTCCAATATCTTCTCCCACCAGCTAAATTGTCACTTACATCCCACTTAGTTTTTTCACGACACCAAATTAGACATTATGCCATACAATATAAATCTCAGCATCCTCTTATTCTCCTCCACAGTCATTTTTCATTTACTCACCTACTTCACTTCTCTCCCCTCCTTTAACTCTCCCTGCCCTGTTTCTGCCACTTTATCCTCGCAACCCCATACTAATAACAAAAGCTTCTCCAACATCTCACCATGTCTATTTAACTTACAAACCCATCTCCTAAATAAACCTGGGTACCCAACCATCAAGACAAACCGAAATTTACTTATATTGTGCTTAATAAGCCCACTTTCCAACCTTTCACTCCTCTAAGCAAACAACACATATTCAGGTCCTCACCCTATGTGAGTGAGGACATTCATCCCAACCCTGGTCCAACCACCTCCCCAACCCACACCCAAAGCTCCTATTCCCAAAACCTCTTCATAACAACAGCTAACATTTGTAGTACTTGTAATAAAATCACTGAATTCCAAGCCTGGCTCTCTCTACACTAACCAGATATTGTTGCACTTACTCAAACATGATTGAAACCACATATATTTGATACTGAAATAACCCCCCCCCAGGGTACAACATACTTAGAAATGACCATTTGCACAAAAAAGTGGTGGCATTGCACTACTCTACCATGATTCCTTAACTATTACACAATTTTCCAAACCTGTTCCAACCTTTGGTAACATAGAACTATTACCAACAACACTCCATATCAACAAAAGAAAACAAATTTGTATTGTAGCACTATACATTCCCTAGGTCAAAATATACCCATTTTAGAAGATTTTCTCTCCTGGGAAACCCAAAATACCTCAAACAAAACCATTATTTTGGGTGATGCTAACATAAACTGGCAAACTTTCATCTCTAACTACCCCTCTAACAGTATAAACCTGTATAGATTTACCCAACTTATCACAGATCCCACACATATAGTAAATAAACAAAATGAATTCACCCTTGATTGGATTCTCGTCTCACACCCCCATAAATACACTCACACAGAAACCCTCCCAAGCATCTCAAGGGACCATGTACCTGCCTTCACTCACAGAACCCAAACACAAACAGCAAAAGCCCATCTGGACAAAACTTCAAGAAATCTTACCCATTTTAGTCAAAAGGTATTTATAGACATTTTAAAGGTCCAGAACTGGTAACCAACTAAAATACTTCCACTAGACGAAGCAGTAGAGTACTTCAATAATATCTTTCTTAATACTCTCAACAGTCTCGACCCTATGCGAACAAAATTAATTAAGCATATCCATGCCCCTTGGCTTACAAAATTACTAAACAGGCTGTCATTGCTAAGAGCAGAGCATGGAATGAATTGTGTAAAAATAGAACCCCACAAAGTGAAATAAAATACAAATAACTCTGTAACACTGCTAAAAAGCTGATCATTACCGACAAAAGAAACTACTTCTCCACTCAATTAGATTCCCAAAACAACAATCCACAAAAGTTCTGGAAATCTATTACCTCACTCTTTAACCCTGGAAACCAACAAAATCCTACACCATCCCCTGATAAACACCCACTAGAAATTGCTCAGGCCTTTAACACCTACGTCATTGAAACCATTCAAAAACTTGTCAACGACTTCTCTACTGAGACAAATTCTACCTCAAATAAATCAGATAACAACACAAATCCCCCCTCTCAAAAGTCAAACACAAGCTCCCCCCTTTAAATGACATTTCAGATAGCAACTCACTCACTTGTACTTTTACTATACAACCTGTACCCACCTCTCTAGTGCATAAACTGTTAACTAAACTAAAGCCATGCTCCCCCTCTGCCGATAGACTTCCAGCAGAATACTTAAAACTTGCTTCAGATGCTACAGCATACCCTGTTAGCATCCTCATCAATTGATCCATCTCTGAATCATACATTCCACAACTTTGGAAAAAATCCATTATAGCTCAACTACATAAAGGTGGTAATGTTAGTGATCTATCTAATTACCGGCCAATCTCTATACTCTCTCCTCTATCTAAAATCCTAGAAAAGTGCATGCACACTCAACTGTTAAAGTATCTCATCAACAATAAGTTACTTGCCCCCACTCAGCATGGCTTCTGCCCTGCACACACTACTACCACTGCTTTACTTTCATTTACTAATACTGTTAACAAAGCCTTAGATGCTGGTTTAATAACCTCTGTTATCTTATTGAATCTATCCAAGGCTTTTGATACAGTTTCACATGCTAAATTGCTACTACAACTACAGCCCTTAAATTGCTCCCCACATTCACTGGCTTGTTTCTCCAACTATCTTTATGACAGGAAACAATCCCTCAAATGGCAGAACAAGCAATCCGAATATCTCCTAAACAAAACAGGAGTTCCCCAGGGGTCCATTCGTGGGCCACTATTATTTAACATTTTCATCAATAACCCCCACAAAGCTTCCCAACTTAGTACTCTAATCCAATACGCCGATGATTCTATGATAATCTCCCCTGCCAGTGCCAACAACCTGACAGATCTTCAATATCTAACACAAAAATGCTTCACTTCTATTGAATCCTGGCCAAATAATTCCCACCTTCTACTCAACCCAAAAAAATCTAAACTCCTAATATTTTCATCCAAACCCTTAAATCAAGACTTCAAAATAATCTCACAAAATAATACCAAAATAGAACAAGTAAAATCATCAAAATGTAATCAAGAAAACCCATTTCAAACTTGGTAAATGATACAGGCATAAATATTTTATGAACACACCCACCAAGTTAAAACTGGTCAACTCTCTTCTCCTCCCCCACCCTACTTTACCAACATACATACAACTCTTAAAAATAAATTACAGTCCTGCTACTGTAAAATAGCAAAATATGCCTGCAACATGCTAACTCGAACCCATCATTGTCTTGCCTTAAAAAGTATAAACTGGCTCAACTTCTCCCACAATCTAGAATACACCCAACTAACACTTACCCACAAACTACTATATAACCCCAATTTTTGCCCCTCTCTTCAGACCATCCTACATATATACACCCCTGCATGTAATTTTAGGTCCTCAAGCAAAGAGCTACTAAGCATATCTAAGCCCAACAAATGTGCTGGACAAAGCTTCTATTCCTTCATCATCGCCAAAGCTTGGAATTCACTGCCCTCTTCCATTATTCATATAGACTCCTTAAAAGAAATCAAAACTGCACTAAAATCCCATTACCTCAATAATCAAACATGTTCCTGTAATAACTCACCTAAGCCTCCTTAAATAGGTCACTGTCTCTGTCACTAGTCTCCATCAAATAATGTTCGTTAACTCATACACCTTTGTTTTTGTTCCCTAAATGTTTCTTTTAGTATACCTCTAGAGCCTATTATTCTACATGCTACTATACTCTGCTCTTGCAGCAGCTTTATGGACCAAAAAAAAAAAGAGAGAGAGAGAGAGAGAGATGTGAACGTTGTTTATACATGCCTGTACAAAATTGCTTATACTTTCCATACTGTAACTACCTTAAATTTCTGTAAATACTTGTTGATATATATGATGTTTACTTGAACTGGTAACTGATGACTGATGTAAAATGGTAGCTGCAAGTGATGCTCCTTATACTCTGTATATACATGCTCATATGATATGATGTTTTGTAGCCTTTCTTGGAGCTTTTTGCCCCGGGCCTCCACTGAAAATGGGTTTCTAACCCAGTGGACTTTCTTGGTTACCAAATGTCAATAAATAAATAAATAAAATAAATATGTGGCTCGGTGTCACATTTTTGGCAGTAGGGTAGTTAAGTGGCTAAGATTTATGTCTCATAGGTCTAGGGCCATCATTGACCTCTGGTCACCATCTTTGTGAAATCTTCATATTTTCTCTATCTATGTCTGCATGAGTTTTCTCTGGATTTTCTGACCCCCCCCCCCCAAAAAAAAAAAAAAAACATGCCTGCTGATTGACTGCTCTGTAGTCTGTCACTGTATATTTATGTACTCTGTACTGCCTCTCTGTATTTGGCTTGCATCTGCTCTTGTTGCCTGCATCATGTATAGAAATGATCTGAGAAGTACCATGTCCATTATCTTATTAAAAATAAAATTATTGGCAATGATGATCAGCATGCAGTTTATTTATTTGTTTGCCTCTTTTCTCCCTCTTACCTTTCTTCTGCCCAGGATTCACCCACTGGCTTCCCAGCCTGTGCTCAGTTTTCTTATTCATTTCTCTAAAGAGGAGGTATGACCCAGGTATCTCTTGTCCAGGTGAGAGCCCCAAGGCACTTTCTTTCATTAGCTAAAAAGCCTAACCAGCCCACACTTTCCTCCTTTGTAGCTAAGATTTGGGAAGCATGGAGCAGACCAGTCTTGCTCTTAATTTCCATTTTCCCCACTCTGCCTCTCCAGCATCATTGCAGCTAGTCAGACATGGGTCATCTAGGTCATAGTCATGGCTTTGATCTTCTACATCATGGGGGCAGGTATTTAATTTGTTTGTTAACTGGTTGAGTAGGCTGGTATAAAAATGCTTTTCATCACAGACCCAAACAAAGGACACAAAGTATAGGATAACTAATTACTTGAATAGTTAAATTGCTACAGTCATAATGTAGTACTGTCAAGTGAGTTATAAATATATGGAACACATCACTACATTGCAGTCCAAAGCACTGAGCAAGAAAAAGTAAATGTAGTCAATAATTCTGAATAAGGAACAACAGATCTTGTGAGAAGGTACAGTTCAAAGTTTATATTCAGCTTTACATTGACTAGAGTAAGAGTAACCATAGAAAGCATTACTAAAACAAAGCTATGTACAAGTTGCAGTAACTAGTATTAGTAAATCAGAGAAGAGCGTATTAATAAATGTTAGAGATATACAAAAAAGAGGATTGTAAGGAAGCAATAAGTATGCAGATTATTACAAATATCTTAGCTGTGCAGGAAAAGTGAATTAGAAGTAAAGGAAGTAGATTATATTTAATAGTTCATGTAAGAGAAGGTGAGAGAACGTGGAGACATAATTAGTAAATACAAAGTGACAGGAAGAACAGGATCCAGCAGTCCTAACCAAGGGTACAGTCAACAGGGAGATGTTGTTTAACAGTGTTGGAATAGTTTAACTGTCGAGTGAGGTAAGTAATAGCTAAGCCATTGAGATGAGAGTGCCACAGTGGTGTTGAAATTTTCCATTGACAATGATGAATTGACATACCTTGTTAAAAGCACTTAAGTGTCTGTCAAGTCAATAGAGAGTGAGAAAGAGAGAGTTTGAGAGAGACAGAGATTATGGACAAACCATATTCAATGTGCAGTTGCAATAAGTTCTGCCAATAGCACTTACAGTGAATGGGGTAAAAAGCCTACTGATTCTATAGACAAGCTTCAATTCTGCCCCCAGTTTGATAACACTGTTAGTATATAAGGTAAAATTTAGTTAGGGGACCAACTAGATTACCAATATTCCATGGCCTGGTGTCTCTTTGAGATGTAGAAATCCTCTGAAAAATCCCAAGTTGCATGCTATGACTTTTTTTACATTCATGTTTAATTTGCTTCTGCTAAATCATTCTTAGAATTGGGTGAAGTTAGGCTGAAGTGGTTTTAAAACTGATTCAGCATTGTTGCTGGATCTACTTATTATGATGTTATCTGCATATAAAATTGCATCCAGGAGTGGTAGATCATTAATTGATTAATTTATAAACTATGAGAAGAGCAGAACCCCAAAACAGTTCACTGAAGGACACCTACTGTTGGCTGACCAGTAATGGGAAACTGGATGCCAGCTTTTACCTTGCTGGGTCTGTTGTTAAGGCAACTGTCAAACCATTTCAATGACCTTCACTAAATTCATACACTGTCAGTTTGTGCTGTAATAATATATGGTCTACGTGACTGAATAATCTGTTTAGATTAATAAAAGTAGTACCTGTGACTTCACTAGTGTTACTGTTATTAAGAATTCTATTACTAACAGTACATGCAAACATCTATATTGTATTAATTTAAGAACTGGGATCTTGAAGATTGTTTGGTCAAGTCCAGCAGACAAAACAGAACTTTGGAAATTTGTGTTTTCTACCATGAATGAGAACCCCCTGCACCCTCTTCCTCCTCCACTTATAATCAGCTCCTAGGTTGCCAAACCTTAGAGTAAGTTACAATACAAAAATGTTGAAAGCTGATCCTGACCAAACTGTCTTCAATGAATTAGTCCTCAAAAAGGCAAATAAGTATCAGTGCAGAGAAAGTATTATCTTCTTGGCTAAAGCTATGCTGATTAGAAACCAAAAGACCATATTTATAAACATATTTTAAACATTTGATTATTGAAACGCCTTTCCTGTACCTTAACTTATAAAATGAAATAGAAATTGGACTATAATCAATAGCAATTTTGTAGCAAGACTCCTTGGTGCACGAGCAGTACAATTTACTGTTTCCAGATGTCAGGGATTATAATTTAATGGTAGGATTTTTTTTGTAACTGAGTAAACCTGCAAAGTAGAAGAGCTTATTTCCTGGAAAAAAAACATAAGTTAAGCCCTCAAAGTCATACAACAATTAAATAGTGAATGAGTGAATCAAACCAAAGATTACAGGAAAAAGATTATTAGCAGAATATAATCTTAATCCTCTGCACTAATCTGAAAGATTAAATTTCAGTCAAAGAACCAAATTTTATTTTTGTGACTTTTCACCAAGGTATATCAAAAGCTTTAAAATGGATAAAACAATATGAAGAGAATAACTCATAAGTTAAAAATAAGTATAACAATTGTGTCAAACAAATTATTGTGAAATTATTACTTATAAATCAGTCAATTAATGGTTTATTCCAAATTCATATCAAATTCACAGGTCAAAGAACACTGTTTTTCATATCAGATGTTTACTGTATTACTGTTTTACTAGCCTTCTACTTCCAGTGATTTAAACAAAAAAGGTTCTACATTTACCAGCAGTTTAAGATCAAATGTTCCCTTTAGAATGTTCAGTCTACATAATTTATCCATAAGTGTCTGTGGTTAACAATGTTTTCATAGTGACCCTTATGTGGATGAACCTATAGCAATGAATAATGTTGAAACATATTTTTCTGATGCCATTTGCAACAAAAATGATATTTGCACAGAATGGCCAAGTGGTTTGCTTAAAGTCTTTTAAGCCTTCCGAGATGAGTCCTCTGAAACTTGGTTGTCATATTTTTCATATTTTCTTGTTGCATATTTATAAATTTTGAAATAATGCACACACACCAAAAATAAAGTTTGAAGCTACTTTATTCCTGAGCAGACAGAACACCACTTAGATGTACAGTCACCTTATATATCAGCGTTTGTCTGTGAGCTCACCTTTACAGTGACATGCACTTCCAGACAGAGCTCAGTACACCACCGTTTACCTGTAGATATACTTGTGTCTATAGACACACTAATAATAGAAAACCTTCTCTACTTCCTAAACAACCATCCCCTTTATCACAGTTTCTACCTTTACCACCTCAACTCATACACAAATAGCTATATTCCATCCAATTTTTTTTTCTCTTTCTCCTTTCTACTCTTATTGGCTGTTGAGTTTGCATCTAACTCTGGCCATCTTCATATATCACAACTAGCTTTATTAATTCTTCAACCCCCTCTATTTACTGCATATAACTTTAAGCTTTTATTATTAGCCCATCTAAATTGTAGCAGTGCAAGTAATAAAGTAACCTTTTGAATCATGTCCCATAAATAATAATAATAATAATGATATAATCTCAATCTGTGAAACTTGGCTTAAAGAAAGGGATGTTCTCCTCTTTTTATGAAGCTAATTCATATGTCTCGGAGAAAACTGGCCTTCTTCACAACTGGGTAAATGTACAATGTTACTTAAAATAAAAAAAAAACACTTTGTTTCCCTCTTGGTTCCTGTAATTGACTTTCTGACTCATTCTGACTATAATCCCATCTGGATTATTGCCTGTTAAATCCATGAGGTAAAGCAGTCATTTCTTCAGTACAGCAACCACTTCCAGCATCCCCTCAGCATAATTAGTGCTATTCATGAAATTTTAGAGATAAAAGAAAAACTTCATTCTTATAGGTGATATAACCAGGAATTGGATAAGACTATTCTACTTTTCAGCCCCCTTTTTGCCAATGATTCTGTTTTGGATATTATGCTCACTACTATCCTTAATAGCTGCTGTTCCATCAGTGGACTCCCCAGTTCATCAGCTGATTGCATATCTACCATGGTAGTTACTGATACACAGAAAAATTGTCATCATCTTTCTCTAGTTCATTGACAAGTGACAAAAGCATACCTCAGGGCTCTACTCTGGGCCTTATGCTCTTCAGCTTGTATGCTAACTCTCACTCTGTTCAGTGTCTATAACTCACTGTTCTGCAATAACATGCAGATGATATTGTACTGCAATAAACATATAAACATCTTTTTCTTGCCCAGACTGAACTTTAAGACAGTTTCTCCAGCCTACAGCACTATTTTATGAAGCATACCTTTTTCTAAACACTAATAAAATAAAAGTTTATTTTCTATACCTTTCAGCCTCTCAGCACAAAAAATCTGAACAACAATAAAAATACTGAGATAACTTCAAGGATGGCCACAAACTGATCAACAGGATGATTATAGCCCTCCAACTGTGGAAACTGAAACCATGAAAATAAGACAGTTAAAGCTATTCATATGAACAAAACTTAGTTACTGGGTAGTGACTATACTGCCTGGTATCAGCGAAAAAGAAATCTGGAGAAAGCAAGAGGAAATTGACCAGAAAAGTAGAAGCAAAATTCTGACTGAGAAGAATCTTACAGCTATGTTAGTTAGTTTAGTTAGTTAGTTAGTTAGTTAGTTAGTTAGTTAGTTAGTTAGTTAGTTAGTTAGTTGGTTGGTTGGTTGGTTGGTTAGTTGGTTAGTTAGTTAGTTAGTTAGTTAGTTAGTTAGTTAGTTAGTTAGTTAGTTAGTTAGTTAGTTAGTTAGTTAGTTAGTTAGTTATTTTACATTTGTTTACCGAGAAAGTCCTACTGGACACCGGTCGTTTTTCAGTGGAAGCCCGGGTAGAAAAGCTTCATTAAAAATATAAACATAATCATTGCTGAAGTTGACAAACTTGCAAGGACATTACGTAAGCATACAATAGTATTTACAAAGTGATGAGAAATACAGTTTACCAGTGGTAGCATCAACATAATATATAGAACAAAAGTAAATTCGATTTTAGATAGCTGCAGTTTAAGTGAGTTCAGGAATAGGAGTATGATAGCACTCAATGAGCAGTATATGGTTACCTATACAGAGGTTAGTATTAGCCAGGAGAGTTACAGGTGCATAGCCAAGTATTGTTTAAGTGTGTTGTTAGTAGTTTTTAAATTGTGCTGTGGAGGAGCTGGAGATAATGGGGGTGATAGTTTATTCCAGGTTTTAGGGATAACATTAGAGAAGGGTGATTCACCAGCTGGGTTGTTGGCTTTTGTGGTATCCATGAGAAGTTTACTGCTGGAGCAGCGGACACTAGAAGTGGAATATGGCCATAGAAGATTTGGGAGTGCAGAGACTGTATCAGGTTGATGGAGGATTTTGTGGGCAAAGGTTAATTGTTTATAGTGCAAGAGCTGGAGAAGTCCCAGGCAATGTAGCTGTTTAACATATGTGCAGTGATGAGACCTATGTGTGGTGTCAGTGGCAAATTTGGCAGTTTTATTGTAGCATGATTCCAGCTTGGTTAGATCAGTTTTACGAAGGTTGGTCAGAACTGGGGAGGCATATAGGAGCATTGGCAGGAGGTGAGTGTGGGTGATAGTGGGTTTTGTGGCTCTAGTTAGAAATTGTTTGTTCCTATAAAGTAGACCTAGTTTCTTATGAACCTTTTTAATGGTTGGAGCAATGTGGATATCACATTTTAAGTTATCAATTTTGACATCTAGCAGTTTACTATGAGTTATTGGGGTGATAACAGTTTTTTTCTTGGATTCTATATTAAAAGTTAGGTAGGTTGAGGGAGATATTGTAGGGTGGAAGACAAGGAGTTTAGTTTTGTTGGGATTGAGGATCAGTTGGAAATTGGTGAGCCATGCTTCTACAGATAGAAAAGATTCCTGGGTAATGGTGTTGACATGCTACAGTGAGGGGGCTGTGCATATTAGCATAGAGTCATCTGCATATTGAATAACAGATGCATGAAGAGTGGAGGTGTGGAGATGGTCAGTGAATAGAGAGAAGAGTAAAGATCCAAGGATGGAGTCTTGTGAGACACCTAAGGACACAGGGAGAAGAGAAGAAAGGTGGTGTTGCCACTGTACAGCCTGCTGACATTCTGACAGATAGTTTTGGAACCAAGTGATAGAGGAGCTACAAAAGTTAAAGGAGAAGAGCAAGTTGAGAAGTTTATTGTGATTTACCATATCAAATATGGCAGATACATAATGCCCATGGTTTCTGAAGTGGTTAACTATATTTGTAAAGGCCATTAGGGCTGTGGTGGTGCAGTGATAGGGACGAAAACCATGTTGTGTGTTTGATAAAAGTTTATGTGTGAGAAGGTAGCCCATGAGTTGGGTATGGATGACTCTCTCAAGGATTTTAGATAAGGGTGACAGGGTGACAATTGGACGATAATTAGTAAATTCTGTGGAATTGCCTCCTTTGTGTAGAGGAATGATATGGAAGATCATCCAAATGCTGGGTACTAAGCACTCAGATAATCAGTCATTTATGAGTATGGCTACTGGGTATGCAATTGCATCTGCTGCAATTTTGAGAAAGTCAGCCGTGAGGTTGTCTGCAGTTAGGATGGTTGGTTTAAGTTTACACAGCAGTTTTTATGGTATCTACAGACACTGGTTGTAACCAAAACTGATTGGGGCAATTTTATAAGGTGCTGCAGTGCTGGGGAGCAGAAGGGCCAGAGTCATCAGGAATGTTAAGAGAATCTGCAAGGACTTGGATAATATCAGTAAAGTATTTATTAAATTGGGCTGCTATATTGTCAGAGGAAGTGGCTGAGGTAGGGGTAGTGGCACTTGATTTACCTGGTAGAAGTATATTATTGACTGCAGCCCAGAATTTTTGTGGATTATTGTGGGGGTTTCTCTTGATTATTATGGTAGTAGTTGATTTTATCTAGTTTTACAAGTTTTAACAAATGCCATTCAAGTTTGAGTTGGGACAGGAGATCAATTCCAGTAATTTGTGGAAAAAATAAAGCAAATATACTCAGAGGTTTTAAATAAGTGACACATTGGAGGAATATATAATGTTGAATAACAAAAGTCTGTTAAAAATAGACGATGTTTAACTAGCTATTCAGACAAACTGACAAAACTGAAAAAAAAAAATACAGGATGAAAAAAAATGCTGGCTGAACTTGAGGTTTCTCAGGAAGAGCTGTTTCAAAAAAAATTATAGAGTTAGACCACACATTGAAAACCTGAAATATTCTGTTATACCAGAGCTACTGGAAAGAACAGACTACATTCATTTTATGAAAGTACAAATAAGCAACTGGACTAGACTTCCACAGTAAGATTTGTTAATTCAGAGGGCACAATATGTGAATGCTCCAAAGCTTATCATGGAAAAGCAACCTAGACCTATATTGGTTAAAATGTAATCTTAACAGCTGAAAGAGTCATTGCTGATAAAATTATAGCAGAAGGGAAAAGTAATAAATTGGGGTCAGAATATTGTTTGTGGAGCCAAACACAGGGTGCATCAGCCATATATAAAACAAAAACCAAAGAACTCGGACTGACAGACCAAGCCACACAAGCCAATCAAGTTAACTAATTTATTGTTCCAGTTAAGCTCTTTCATCCTGTACCAACAGGACGTCATCAAAACTGGGAAGTACAGATGACCTGATAATTAAATAATCAATCCAAAAGATCACCTGACCAAATACATCCAATCAAAGAAATATATAAAAAAAAATAAAAAGGACATTTAATGCAACCCTCCAACAGAACTAATTTAGAAAAAATTACATGCATCAAATTCAAAATCCATTTGTAAGAGGTATAGCACACAGTAATAGTAAAAACAGTCAGAAAATTATTAAAAAAAATGAAATCATGTTAAAGTTCAGCACCACAGAGTTTTAAAACACTACTTAAAGAGATAGCTTCATTTAAACCTAGGTATTCACTCACATTTAATTTTATTTGCCAGAGTAGTTCATGATACTCTAATGTAAATTCCAGGGACCACCTCTGGGATTCTAAACAACCTGTTCAAATACAAAAAAAGTAAAACATTTTATTGGTACTACAAGCTGATTTGTGTCTATAGAGAGTGGTAGATTCTTTCTTCATCTTAATGTCATAATAGTGCTCTTGAATTCTCTTTCTCAAATGTCATTCCGTTTTCCCAATATAAAAGGAAAAACATGAATCACAAAAAAATGGATGGACTACACCCTTACTATTATAGTCATGATGAATAGTAAATGTAAATTTGCAGTTAACAATGCTCCAAGAACATTTACATCCTTCAAATATATATTTACATTGCATACAGGTACCGCATTTTCTGGTACCTGTTCTGGGTGAATTTGTTTTACCCATGTGCAGACTTCCATACTTCTCAAGCCTATTTTTGATGCTAGTGTGCCTTGTAAATGCAAGGGCTGGTAACCATTTTTCATGTAAAATTTTGTCCTGAGCTATAATATTCCAGTGTTTCTGTATTAATGGTAATACACCTTGACTTTGTATATCATACTTAATGCACATACTATTATCATAACCGTGTGGCTCTTCCATATTGTCTAAATTAGAATAATTGTAATTTAGTCTTATACCTAAAATGGATTACATTTTTGTTGTCTACCTTTCACAATTTCTTCTTTAATACTAAAAAGCATGTCACAGGGCTAACCCCTTGCCCCTGCAATTGCATCACCTTAATGATTCACTCCAGAGATCAGGGAGCACACCGGTCCTAGAGCAGCTCCTGTAAACTGAGCACAGGCCCTTACAAACGTGGTGCTTAAATACAAACTAAATTAAGCAATTTTCAGACAAGCTGGCCAATGGAAATGCTCACTACTGAGCCTCATTCCAACAATTCCCAAATCATATGAGTCCTTGGCTACACTCTTCTGCCCCAAGAGTGCAGGGGGCCCTCTTAATGTAAGATGGCTGGTTTTAGTGCTCAAATAATACCAAACAGTCTAGATTCAGCAAATCTCAATCTAGCCTATGCTATAAAATACACAAGTACTAGAAAATGCAAAGTGCAGGAAAAACAGTCTCAAACAGCAAACAATTGAAATAGTGAAACAGCAAAACAGTTTAAATGGCAAAAAAATTAAAACTAGGAAGCAATTCAGTAATACACAGTTTAAAAGTGCAGTACAGTGAATATAAATAGTTATATTTTTTGTAGATTTCAAATGATGCCTTTGATTTTCATTTGGATTCACTCCAGAGATCAGAAAGAGCACACCAATCCTAGAGCAGCTCCTGTAAATTGAGCACAGGCCCTTACAAATGTGGTGCTTAAATAGTTAAGAGAGTTTTCAGAGAGAACATGAAGAACACTAGAGCAGATTAACATTCAAATTATTATTTTTTAGCAATATTGAATGTTTGTACCTAGAACTCTGCGTAGACCCAATAGCAAAACCAAAAACTGACACCAAAGCAAAACAGGAGAAAACAGCACCAACTAATTGCAACATGAAGCTTGTGGTAACTCAAAAAAACAGTAAAGCACTGCAGAGGAACACAGGAACTACTCAGGAACATCCATTGTAATAAAAATAATGTTTCTTAACACAAGTAGCACACATAAAACACCTTAACTGAATCACCACATTTTTCGTCCTAAAGGACTTCAATGGATACTGGGCCAGCTATACCCAAACCATATAAATACTCTTATTAATCAATAAATTAAACACTAATAAAAAACAATTAACCCCACTTGATTTTAAAAACACATAGTTTTAAAGAAACATGCACTGTAATGTCTTTGTTGTGGAGGAACACAATCAGAATAGCAGTATGAATGTTGAACTAATTTGTAGTACCCTGTCCAATAATAATAACCCAGCTTATCACATCAAAAATAGAAATAACACAGTAAAAGTACATGATAAAAATGAGCCACACTCCAGTACACAACAATAAATAAAATGAATGCAAAAACATATAATAGACATAAAAAGAGAAATGAAAAATGCATTATATGTCTACAAAGCATCTATATTACATTATTGTACAATTAAAATAGCAAACGCTATTTCATCATACCGATAATGTCTAAACCACAAAATATCGAACACACGGAACAGCAAATTTGCTGCTCTGCAAAAAAAATAAATAAAGAAATAAAAACACTTGAACACAAAGATAAGTGGGGGCTTCACCCCCCACACCCCCTGATGTGGGGGGCTGTGCCCCCACCCCCCTACTTAAATATACCAACTCTGAGATTGCACCATAGTGGAGGAAATGGCAAAGTCCCAAAGATGGTCCACCGAATTTTTTTCCCTGGGAAAAAATTCAATGTTCCGTGTCTTTGCTATTTTGCCATTTCAACAGTATTGGACCAACTAAATAGCTTTTGCTATTTAGTCCATTCGATACTCTAATATAGACCTGTCTACAAATCAGAAGGATGCAAACCTAGATATGCACTAAAACTAGTGGAGAAACTAAACAATGAGCACCAAATACTAAAAATAAATAAATTCCATTACATATAAATAGTATGATCTGCTATTAAAACACATTTTTACCCAAATGGAGAACCAGAACTAAACAAGTAAAATTCCTTAGACGTTAAAATTGCTACCTTCTCTAATAATAAAATGTCCAGAGAGTGGGGGTAGAACAACAGCTCATAAACAAAAAATTCTTTACATCGAAATGAAATATTTACATCAATTCAGGAAGAGGCAGAGTAAAAAAAAACAAATTCAAACAACAATTCTGATAATAATGTAACAACAAATTACATAGAAATATAGCCAATCTAAGATTATAACCGGGCTGCTCTAAGTTTCAGAACAGGGGCTAGGGAGACATGTCCTTTCAAACGAGGGTATCTACTGGCTTCCAACACCAGTTGCCAATAGCTCTCCCTATATTCTAGCCTCATCTCCCAAGGTCCCCCCCCCGGGTCCTTTGCTATTTCCTTTAATAAAAAAATGAAAAAAAAAACATGGTATGATTATATACAACATTTGTTTCATCTTTAGTTTTAATGTCACAGAGGTGTTTGGAAAGCCTGTTTTTAAGCTTGTGCTCAGTCTTCCTTACATAGAAAGCATCACATCATTTACATTGAGAAAGGTATATAACCTCTATATTGTCTCAATTAATAAATGTTCTAGCTTGTATATACACCTGAAAAAAAACCTGACACAACCCACTAAGCAGTTTGCACCACATAAAGGTTTATTTATTTTAATTTATTTAACATTTGTTTACCAGGAAAGTCCCACGTGGAACAAAGCCAATTTTCAGTGGAGGCCCAGTGAGAAATGCTTTAGATACGTCTTTTGTAACATGGGAGGAAACCGGAGTACTCAGCGCAAACCAACATGAATGCAGGGAGGGCATGCAGAGTCCACACAGAAGCACTCCAACTGAGGATCGAACCGGAGAACCTCTTGCTGTGAGGTGACAATGCTACTGCTGCACCACTGCATTCAACTGTTACTTAGTTCTAGAATAAAACTTGTGTTCTCTCTATTTCTCTCCAAACTATTTTATGACAGTGGTCTCCTTTCCTTACTTCCTTATAGTAACAGTTCAACACTAGAATTGGTTTATAACAACTGTATTAAATTTGCCTTTATAATTCCCTCCAAGTCACATTATTATGTGGTTTACAATGAATTAAAATGGGTGCCATTCTCAAGAAAACTCTGTTCTCTCCAAATTCATTTCTAGTTCCATTGTTTCATCATTGAACGGGGATGCCTCCTGCACTGAATGCATTAGAAACTTCTAGAATAGTCTTCCTAAATTAATTATATGTTGCACTGCTTTCCAGGTGTTCAAGAAAAAAATAATGTTATACTACATCAGTATTAACAGATGTTGTTGTTAAAAGGTATTTACTTATATCTGGTAGCACTGCATCTGTTCCCTTCTTCTGTGAGCTCTTTTCCACTTTTGCTCTCTGACTAGATTCAGCACCACCTCCCACTCACTTCCCTCCTTCCTTTGTCTTTTTCACCCTACTAATTTCTGCACAGATTGTTGTTTTCACCTTCTTGTTATTGTTGTGAATTACATTGTAGCAGGCATAGTAATATTTTATTTTTATAAATGTATTCTGTAATGTATATGCACCTGCCTGTCTGCTTTACATTCTTGTTCATGTCTTTTATAACTGCCATTTAAATTTACATGTAATAATATGCTATTACTTGCTGTTATTACTTGAGGCATTTCTCCAACAGTCTCCACTGAAAATGAGCCTCAACCTCAGCGTTGCAGAACCAACATCTGGAATCGAATGTGTAGGGTTGCCACCTTTTCAAATGCCCAAAGTGGAACATTTTCTGTAGAAATGTCATATTTTGCAGGACAAAACATACCCACAGCCAGTGCAAAGTGCAGAACTTTATTTTTTTGTACAAATAAAAGCTTATTCTTGTAGCATTTGAGTTGCTTATTCTATTTCATATAACATATAGTTGTTTCATATACAAAATAATTGTTTTATGCAACTATCAAAGAAAACTTAGGAAATATTTTCATCCTGAAATCTCAGGACATTTGCTATTTTTCCGATTTTTTTTCCCCAGGATACAACTGTCCCTCGCAAAGTGGGACAGGTGGTAACCCTATGAATGTGTATAATTACAGTCAGCTGTGTAAAGTTCAACAAGTGTTTGCAGCTTGGATAATGAGGTAGAATGGCCAGTAATAAATGCTAGACTGGCTTTAGTCTTATTATAGGACAAGGCAGGGATTAATAATAGTTTTGGGCCATGTACTCTGTTAGGCTCACTAGTGGAAATGAAATCTAGTAGGATGCCATTGCCATTTGAGAGTTAAGTCTAGTTATAGGGGTCTGCAAAACTGCATCAGATCATGCAGTGATGCACAGTAAGTAACCAGCGATTGTGGGGGCTTTTCCAGTTAATATCCAGCTCAGTTATTAGATCTTTAGTAGTATGAAGTTAATCTATGCAGTTCAGCCCCACCAAGGTATTAAATAAACCTTTTAAAATATTTACAGAAGGAAGACAAATATATGCAACATAGATGAACATACTGATGGCGCCTCAGTGGCATAGCTCCACTGCCAGCCAACTGGGTTCATAAAAATCCAAGGAAATACGTGGAGCAATAAGTATCACTTGATTTTTTTTTTTTTGTTGACAAAAACGAAGACTCCACCTTATTTTTTAACCAGTTATATTATTTATGAAAAGCTGGAAATTACTTCCTTTTTGAGATGTAAGCTAACTATCCAAAAGAATAGCCAACATGTCTGGCTTCTACATAATCATCCACGTATCCAGCAAATTCGGCTCATTACTAGAGCATCTAATCTTTTTCTTTTGGCTGCTCCCATTAGGGGTCCCTACAGCAGATCATCTGTTTCCATTTCTTCCTGTCCTCTGCATCTTGCTCTGTCACACAAACCACCTGCATGTCCTCTCTCATCACATCCACCTTATCTTAGGCCTTCTTCTTTTCCTCTTACCTGGCAGCTCCATCCTTAGCGGGCTTCTCCCAATATACCCAGCATCCCTCCTCAGCACATGTCCAAACCAATGTAATCTCACCTCTTTGGCTTTGTCTCCAAACTGTCCAACCTGAGCACTGAAACTTGTAAGGAGAAGACATAATCGAAACTAATGTAAGCAAGAAGAAGATGATGAAATGATGGATATTCAGTAGGTCTTGGACTGGTTTCAGTATTCTCTGTCCTTCAGATTCTTAATTCATCAGAATACAAAAGCAAGTTTGCTTGTATAATCTTATTTTATACACATTAAATGAGTTACTTGTAGCCCTTAACTTGTAGCCCTTATTGCCTTAAGGTCATAGAGGGCATACCCTTCTGCATTTTCGTAACAAGTGGCAGGATTTGTGTAAAAGTTGGTGGAACTCTGTCTTGGGGGAAGTGCAAATATATTAAGCTGACCTTGTCACAGTACCATTCCACTGAATTTACAATAAGAAAAATACACACAAACACACACACAAGCATATATATATATATATATATATATATATATGTATACATATATATATGTGTGTGTGTGTGTGTGTGTGTGTGCGTGTGTGCATGTGTGCGTGTGTGTGTGTGTGTGTGTGTGTGTGTGTGTGTGTGTGTGTGTGTGTGTGTGTGTGTGTGTGTGTGTGTGTGTGTGGTGTATGATTGGTCATCATGTAACTTGGTTGACAAACAAAACAACAACCAAAACATGTTGAACAATCATTATATCATTAATACAACACATCAGCACTCTACATTGAAAAAGGAAATAAATTTCCTTTTCCAATGCACTACCCAAACCCTGACCTTATTCAGTTCAACTTTTTCTGAATAGTGGTAGTGCTATGGGAAGTTTTTTTTTTAATTTAATATGCAAGGACAGAGTTAAGGTTAGCATGCCTTACTACAAAGGATAAGGAGGCTACCCCCACTGTTTTCTAGGTGGTGCATTCCCTGAATAGGAATATATAAGTAGTGGGATGTGGGAAACACAGTTCCTTCACTGGGAAGGCTTGCCCCATCTTGCAAAAATACATTTTCACCATATTAAGTAAAGTCTGTAACGCCATAGTCAGTTATCAGTATAGGGCAAGTAATTGCAGGCTTGGCTATTATTTATGCATCTTTTTGGACTTCCTTTTTATAACTTTTCATTTACGTTTTGATTGTTTGAACTAGTAATGGAAAGTTTAGAGCACGATACCTATTATGTTAGAAAACTTATTACCCTTACTTTGCATACTAAATTAAGTCTCTTACCAAACTGCTATTTCCACTAGAAACGCTAAGTTGAATGTCGTACTTAGATAATATTTCATGATAAGTGATCTGCACAAGAAGTGACTGCAAATACAGAAGTCAGCGATACCATAAATCCATTAACAAACAAATAATGAGAAAACGCACCAAGACCAACATGAGTCTGCAAACTAAGCTACATAATTCTGAGAACAATCGTCACAAATTCACTTTCCTTTCTAGATTGATCTTGGATGAGTCCAATCATTCATTGGCCTTATTTCGAGCTGTCAGACAGCTCCGTATCCTTGGTGTCTTGACACTAGGGTTGCCACCTTTTCAAATGCTCAAAGTGGGACATTTTTGGTACAAATGTCAGATTTTGCAGTCTGAAACATACTGGCCAGCAGTACAGGAGGACAAGTTCACTTTTTGCTAAAAAAAAAAGCTTCTTTCTAGTAGTCTTATTCTGTTTCTATTTCTTTTTATATAACATTTAGGTGTTTTACAGAATTACTGTTTTATTTAACTATATAATAAAATAAATAATAATCCTTTTTTTTTTTAAATAAAACTCAGGACATTTTTTTTTTTTATTTTTTTTTGGACTCATCTGCCCAAAAGAAAGTTGGACAGGTTGGTGTCTTGACACTTTGCAGGCTTTATCCCCTGATGAATGGCAACAAGATCGCCGTTATTTTGTTGCCAAGACTGCCCTCATGAGATCTTCACTCCTCTCCCCAACTCTGCCTGCCTTGCAGTTCTTCCTCACAACTCAGCCTTTCAGTCTTATTGGGATGGGTTTGCCATTCCTGATAATGATAGCCTATTTACTGTCATCTCGAGCATGCGTATTACCACCTGCTCTTTAGACCCATGCCCTGCTAGGTTTGTGGTGGTATCCTTGGAGGTCATTGGTCCATTGCTGTATAAGATCATCACCAGCACCTTTCTTATGAGTCAGGCATTTGCCTCTTATTTAAAGGAGGCTCTTATTTCCCCTGTCCTTAAAAAAGTTGGCTTGGACTCAATGATATTTATTGCTCTACCTCAACCCTTCCATTTCTTGAAACATTCTTCAGAGAGTATTTTACATTTATATCTGGTGTCTTATTTAAATAGCCCAGACAACTTTGACCAGTTTCAATCACAATTTAGGCCAAGCTACAGTATTTATTAGGGTTTTTTATCTAGTTGTGAGAGATCAGCATTATTATTCAGTTCAGGTCCTTCTTCATCTGTCATCGATATTCCTTCAGATTATCTGAAGTGTTACTGTGGTATCTCTGATGTTGTCCTTCATTACCTTGTTGCTTACCCTTCTGGGTGCACTAAGAGGGACATATCAGGCATTAATTCCTCTTCCCCCCATACCCCCTTGTTTGTGGGGTTTATCAAAGCTCTATTCCTGGGTCTTTGTTGTTCACCATTTACTTATTGGCACTAGGTGTCATTATTCATTTGGGAGGTCTGCAATATTATTGCAATGCTGATGACACACACAGCTTTTCCTCTCATTCCTTCAGGATTATGTGACTGGCCTTAATACTCTTTCATAAGACCTGGAAAGTATCCATGACTGGACCATAATAACAGGATTAAGCTAATGCCTCTTAAACCATTGCCTTGAACACTGAGGGACGCTTCCTATTTTATCTCTTGAGATTTTTTTATTTGGGTGACAAGCTTTTATTTGTCAAAGATGAATGATTTTGCTGTGATTCTTGATGACAGATAAATAATTAAGGACCAGATTTCTGCTGTGGTCAAATCATTGTGCTTAGATATGTAGAACACCAGCCTTATCAAACCCTTTCTTGCAGCTAGTGACCTCTCTGCAGTAGTGCATTCTCTGGTCTCTTCCCATTTATGCTACTATGGTGCATTGTACCTTGTTCTTCCTGACTCAGAACTTGCCCTCCTATAGGTGGTGCAAATCACTCTACAGCTCAATTACTAGCTGGTCAAGGAACCATCAAATTACCCTAATCCTGCAGAGCTTGCAATGACTAACAATTAAGCAGCAAATTGCCTACAAGCCCCTTGTCCCATTCTATCTTGCTTTCCATGACTTTGTCCCACTTTATTTACATGCTCTCCTATTCAGGTACAATCCTTCTTGTATACTTAGTTCTAGCACACAGGGCCACTTATCAGTTCCAGCTTACACTCTAGAATCATCTGGTTTTCAATCATTTAATTATCAGGTTTGTTGTAGAACCTGTTCCCCAGCTGGCTTTGAGATTCTCCCACATTAGCTGGCTTTAAGCAAGGTTTAAAAGATGGCCAATAAATAAATAACTAATGGGTTTCTCTCTGTCTCTCTATGATAATTGTATTAATTATTTTGTTTAATTTGCACTTCTGTATTATGTTACTTATTTTTATGCATATTATTTATTACTCTGTACAATGCCTGGGTTCATGCACTTGAATAAACTTTGAACTAGGCAGCAGAAAATCAAGATTCTGTTCAAAAACCCGAATAATGTAAATGTGAATTTTCAGAAAAAAGTATCAGTCAATTAGGTAGGGAATCAAAGGAAGTGAAAGTGCTAAGTTTAAGAAAATAGTATGAAACAGAAGGAATACAGAAAGGCTGACAAATGTCTTACAAAGTACTGAATCAGTTTATCAGAAAAAGACTACAAGTTAAACTGCAACCCAGTTGTGCAAACCCAGACTAACATGGAAAATATACAAGACATCTGGCAAAGAACATCATAAAAATGACCACTTACATATTCTCAACAAATGCCAGAAAGAAGTAAGACAGGCAAAACAAAACTACTGCTCTATATTACAGACGAATGCCCTGCAAAATCCAGTCAGCTTGTGGAAAATAGCAATATGCTTAGTAAAGGAGTTCTGAATAATGAAAACCCTTTCACCTTTAACAGTCACTTCATGGGTAGTTATTTTGCATGCAGCCTAGACAATTCTCCAAAGTCCTGTTAAGTGACTTGCTAAAGATCACACAGTGGGCAAATGGAGACTGGATGAATCAAATCCTGGACCCTGCATAGTAGCTAGTTAACAGCTAATAGCTCTGTGCTAACTGTAAGACAACTTAGATACAGGCATTATTTTCAAGGATTATTTCTGTACAATAACAAACAAATTATCATTAAACTTGCCTGCTTATACTGATTCAGTTAAAACATTAAAGCTAAGTGCATGTAAACATTTATTCTGCTGCTTAATGGCTGCACAGAGAATATATTACTTTAGCACATTAATAACTGTTCCAATTATTGGATTATCACTTACCCTCTTACAACTCTGTTATTTTTTTATCTAAAGCAGAGATTTATAAACATATTAGCTTATATCATCATAACAAAATGAACATAGATTAATATCAAAAGCATACAACATTAAATATATATTACCAAGTGTAATGGAAGTCTCAGCAAAGAGTTTTATATAGTAAAACAAAAGCCTGATTAACATAACTATATATACTATCTCCAAGGCATATGTTATTCATATTAATAAAACCAGATCCATACCACTGTAGTCTAAATTCATTCATCAGATTAGAGTAAAATTTCATTTCCTGCAATTGTACTGTAGAGCATTATTTATCCAAGACCAAAATCAAATTAGGCCAGTATTTATAGTTAACCCTGAATATTTTATTCTCATAAAACAGCATTGTTGATCTTTCTATCATGTACCAGTATGATTAAATTGATGAATTCGGAAACTGCAGAAGAGCTGGACTTTTTCCAGTTTCTTATAATTGTTTTCCCTGGCTATACACCATAGAACAGGAGATTAATCTTTATGTGTACAAGAAGGATGATATATAACACAAGATGCTACTTTAATATAAATATTTGCCCTTAACAATTGTTTAAATGATTATAAATCATACAAAAAATCAGACAGTAGTGTGCAATTATAAAAAGTATGTTTCTGATTGGATTTTATATCCATGTAGTATATGGAGCTGGATGACTACTGTCCAAATTCAGTGATAAGACATACTTCTGACATGAGAAAGATGCTTAACAAAATTGTTAAGAACTGTTAGTGCTGTTAAGCCCTACTGTCATTTAGATCATAAACACTGGTCACCATGAAACAGTGGAGTGAAGTTCATAAAGCTTTAAAATTGGGCTGAAATATGTAATATGTATGGATGTCACCTGCAGTCAACCCTGTGTCCAGGGGAAGTGTGGATGAAGTTCAGCTGAAGAGGCATGTTTGTATGCATTTCTTTTACAAGTCAACACAGTCTCCCTCTATTTTGTTTAATACCACTACTACTGTGCTGATGTAGGCATAATACTTAAGTGGTGTAACACAATATATGGCAGATGGGATTTGGGAGAGGGTTACTGACCTGCTATAGTGGAATGTGTACAATTACAGTCAGTGGAGTAAAGTTCAACAAGTTTTTTTTTCTGCTTGGATAATAGAATGTGGTCAGCCACAGTGGTACCTGGGCGGCCACAGTAATGCAGTGGTTAGTGTTGTCGCCTCACAGCAAGAGGTTCGCCAGTTCAATTCTCAGCTGGGATGCCTTCTCTGTGGAGTCTGTATGTCCTCCCTGTGGTCATGTGGGTTTCCTCTGGGTGCTCTGGTATCCTCCCACATTCCAAAGACACACAGTAGGTGGATTGGACACTCTAACTTGGCCATATGTGCAAGTGTGTGTGTGAGTGAGTGGTGCAGATGAACAGCTGTGGTAGGGCTAGCCATCTGGTGGTGTAAACCTTGGCTTGAGATGATTGTCACTGTTGAAAGTGACCTCCTGACCCCGTGTGCAAAATGGGAAAATGAGGCTGAGGATGGAATTAGATAGAATGGCCAGTAATAAATACTAAACTGGCATTAGCCCTATTATAGACAAAGCAGGCATCAATAATAGTTTTGGGTGATGTACTCTGTTAGGCTCACTAGTGGAAATGAAATCTAGTAGGACGCTATTGCCATTAGAGAGCTAAGTCTAGTATAGGGGTCTGCAAACCTCCATCAGATCATGCAGTGATGCACAGTAAGTAACCAGCGATTGTGAGGGCTTTTCTGGTTAATTTCCAGTTCGTTTATCAGATCTTTAGTAGTACAAAATTAGTCTATGTGGTTCAGCACACCAAAATCATCTAAACTTCTTATATATTTAAATTAAAATTTAAGATTAATAATTTATTCAAGGAAAACTCTTGGTCATACAGAACAAATATTTGTGGTTATTACACAATAAATGTAAATGGAAACATTTTCATCTCTTCTCACACCCATTTAATTCCCCTTATCACAGAAACGTTCTCCAACTATTTTTTTTTAACTCAGGGCTCATATGACACAGTTTAAACACAGCACAGAATGATGAAAACAAGTTTAGAATAAATCACCTGAAAATGACTTTCTACAGCTCTCCCTGCCCTAAACTGCAACATCTTGTTGAACTGTTGCCATCTCTCACTAACATTTACTTACATATTTTCCATTAATGCAACATTCTTTAAAACTGCTGACATTCTCTATTAGATTTAAATGTTTACCATATACTGCAACATCTTGTTGAATTGTTTGCTATCCTTAACTGGATTTACTCCAGTAAGTAAATAACGGCAGTCATTTAGTCCAAATATGAATGCTATAAATTATTTAAAACTGTGTTTTTTTGTGAAGAAAGCAAGAAGAAAATTGCAAAAATAGCATAAAAATAGCATGTGCACTTTGCAAGAGGTCTTGCCAATAACTAAACAACAATATTCTGTGATTGCTATTGTAGTAGCACTCACCTATTTGTGGGATGTAGGCTGGATAACATGGTAGTGTAACACTGCCCATAGGGGACACCCAGCAGTAGATGGCAGTGATGTGTGTGCACACATAACAACACAGTCTGTCATAGCAGTCAGGCCATTTCTGGTATTCCTGGTACCATACACGGTTACTAGGCTATGGGCTCTGAGCAGCCATATGCCTAGGCCACATGCTAGCCCATGTGTATGCAAGGCAGCAGCTGATGTCTCCGTCTAACAGGGACACAGGTGATAATCCAAGGGTGCATGTGCTGTTAACCATCCAGTTGATCAGAATATGCCTGCAAAGGTGTAGGTAGCTACCCTGCCTGATGTGGACAGGGTGCCCATTCCACTGCAGGGTGATTGTGTGGGACACACATCCGAGCTGCCAACAAGGCCAGTTCAGGTCACTCACCAGGTGGAGGCTGTGTGTGTGTGTGTGTGTGTGTGTGTGTGTGTGTGTGTGTGTGTGTGTGTGTGTGTGTGTGTGTGTGTGTGTGTGTGTGTGTGTGCATGTGTGTGTGCATGCGTGTGTGTGTGTGTGTGTGTGTGTGTGTGTGTGTGTGTGTGTGTGTGTGTGTGTGTGTGTGTGTGTGTGTGTGTTAACAGAGTGGAGCATTACTTGCACTTGTGTAGTAGTCCCAGCAATGTAGAGTCCATGATTGCCTGGGAAGCCAGAGTGAGGTCATTCCTGAGGAGTATGTATGAAACCAGGTAGAGGGTTGGCCTTATAGCCTGTAGCTGTACAGTACATATTTGATGGCCTTCCATTCCCTAGTGGGGAACCTCTGTGATGTCACCAGGTGCTGCATGTACTGTGTGATGTGAAAGACAAACAGAGAATTATGCACATTAATGGTCTTCATTGGGGGGAGCATGAAACATAAGGATCAGGGGGCCAATGCATGCTGTAATGCCAGTATGTTGCTGATACCCACACACATGCTGTGTTGATATATGGCAGGGGTATGGTGTGGGTGTTAGTGGTGGACAGTGCTGGCAAAAGTGGATGTGTAGGGTCTGTACATAATGGTGGCCAATGCATGTGGTCCTGTGATGTGTTCCCTGTTCATGTCTTTCAGGTGGGATGTACCGAAGATGAAATCTGGTGTTCTCAGAAGCAGACACCACTGCAGTCATTGATGCCATCAGACTCCATCACCAGGTACTGTTGAGAAGGAGCCAACAAAACCTGTAACAACACACAGCCCTGTGGGCAGAACTGGTAGCAACAGTCAACAGTGTGGGCCACCTGTACAGGAGCTACGAACAGGTCCAACACCATGCTAAAGACCTCATACATAATGCATGGCAAAGGGCTGCAGCTGTGGCCAGGGACCGTGCTGGCACAGGTGGAGGGCCTGCTACTCAAGCTCTACTCTCAGCCACTGAGCAATTCCTTGCAAACCTTGGTTCAGCCACCACCTCCTAGGAAACAATTATTACATATGTCGTGGAGGTGGGTGGCACAGATTCCCCAGCTGAGGAGTGTCCAGGTAAGGCCCCAGTGGGCATCATGTTAATACTGTATCATTAATAGTGGAAACCTTTGCATACCTGCATGTCAAGACAATCTGCATTTGTGGGTGGGGATTTGTAATGCACACATGTGCACACATATGGTGAATGTCAGCAATTTGGGTAGTATCACAGCTTGTAGTGTACATGTTCATAAATGCACATATTATCCTGTATCAATGCTACATGTGTGTGTGCTAACAATAACTCTCCCCCACATACCCATTGGTCCCTCTGGTGTGGCTGGGGAACATCATCCTGAAGCTGGTGAGTCTGGAACCGTCATATTGTGGCTCACCTACTCACCTATACCCTAGGCATGTTAAGGGCAGCCAGTTTCCCATGCACACAACCATTAAGCTTAGTCATATTGCAGTATGTGCATGTTCACTTGTGGTGGGGTTCACTGCAGTGCATCACATTGTTCATCACAGGAGCCTATTTGCAGGAGCTGTAACATACTAGCATGTACTTTTGTGTAGGTGTAGCCACTGTGCTATACAGAGGTACATTAGTAGGGTGTACACGGGTGCACTGTGTGTTAGGTGAAGGTCCATCACATACCCCCACTTCTCGCATATCTCACAAGTGTATAGTAGTAGCAACATTAACTGGACGTAGCTGCACTGCATGTTGTTGATGGCCTGTCCAGAGTGTGTCTGTTGTGGTCTGATTGTGTGCCGTGCATGGCATCAATTAGAAGGTGTGGTCTGCATAATGCCTTTGTGGCAACCCACATGTGTGTGTGTGTGTGTGTGTGTGTGTGTGTGTGTGTGTGTGTGTGTGTGTGTGTGTGTGTGTGTGTGTGTGTGTGTGTGTGTGTGTGTGTGTGTGTGTGTGTGGATCAGCAAACATTATAGTTTTTTATTTATTTATTATTTTTTTTATTTATTTAACATTTGTTGACCGGGAAAGTCCAACTAGGTTCCACAGATCCTGTTTTCAGCGGAGGCCCTGGGAGAAATACTCCAGAAGCATGTCTTTAGAATGTGGGAGGAAACCGGAGTACCCAGAGGAAACCCATGCAAACGCAGGGAGAACATGCAAATTCCACACAGAAGGCACCCCAGCTGAGAATCGAATTGGAGAACCTCTTGCTTTGTGGAGACAGCATTAACCGCTGCACCACTGTGCTGCCCAAAGTGCAGGAAGTAATTTACCTATGTTGTCTTCCTCATGCAGGTTGGGGTCTCTTCCCATCACAACCTGATGTCAGTGTCTCATCAAACTCTGATGATGATGGTGGTCATATTGAAGCACAGGTGGGGTTGTTGAGGGCTGAAGCTGTACCATTGGTTGACATCCCACTTCCACCCACAATGTCCCCACACATGGTCAGTATGCCCACACATACCCAGTCCCAGCAGCCACAGAATTTGGACAGTCAGAGGGTGGTGGCATTGAACAGGGTAGTGTGGCATCTATGGCATCTGTGACTGTACACACTAGCCATAGCCAGAGAGCTGGCAAAGTCCCACACAGGCAGATTGAGAGGGGTGCTCATAGGAGGACTGCTGTTCATCCAGCCTCTGTCAAAGGTGTCACAGCACTTGTCACCTGACGCATGTTTCGGTCCATGATGGAGGAACAGGCATGTTGTGAATGGTACACCAGACAGACACTCAGACTTATGGATGCAACACTTCCTGGCATGCGTGACACCCTCCATGGCACTGGTAATGCCGTACATCATTTTGTTGATGTCATGGATAGATAGTGGTGTGAGACATTGTCAGTCCTTAACCGTGCAATGTCTGTACTTGAACATGTAGTGGGAGTAGGGCATCAGACACGTGGACATAGGTCAGCAACAACATCAGCTGAGAGCCCACATGGCAGTGCACATTCACACTCCCATAGTGGCAGTAACACCAGCACTACCAAAGGGAGGGTGTTGTTCACACCACAACATAGCAGGCCATGGGCATGTGGTCCTGGCCAGTCCAGTGAGGGGACACAGACCCAGTAGACAGTGGTCACCATCAGGAAGTAGTAACACATCTGATTTTGGGCATGGTGATGCCAGTGACTCCTGGCAGGACCAGTTCTTGTGTCCATGGCCAGAGATAGTGAACTGTACATCCTGCCATGTACAGTCCACGGCTGTCCAACATATCCTTGTGTAGGGTTAGCACATGGCTTGACTGTATGCATACACACACACTCACACATCACTATCACATGCAGGTCACCACCAGACACACACAGCTCTGCTCCATGGCCAACTCAACACCACCCCTCCAGACACACACATGATGTCAACTGTATGGCCCAGCCTAGGCCTTTGGCAACCCCACACCACACCCTGTGCATGTGATGATACCTGTGCCACATCCCTGTTATCCCTAACATTGATGCAGGGACATGCTAATATGTGTCTGATGCACAGGGTGAATATAGTACAGGTAATCCCAATGTGTAGTGCACTACTGTTATGTCATGTAAGGTGCTGTCTGCTGGCAATTGTCATGGGTACACATTAAAATGTATGTACCTTTGTGCCATGATGCTTTATTGCTGTTAGTACTGTTGACAGACTGTTGTCTCACAGATCATATTCTGTTTCTGTTCAAGGTGCCTGTCATTGTATGTCTAGGGGAACAGCTTCTATTACTGAAGTTGAGTATGGAGGAGTGGAAACACAGAGATATTTTCATCACCAAGGTGCGCCTGTATATGTGCATATTTACCTAGATGCGTATGCGTGCTAGAGTGTGTGAGGGACAATGGGGGCAGTCAGCTTAACCTTGCATGCATACCCCTTGACAAAGCCAGCTAGCCTTCATACATGTCACCTGGGTGTTCTGTAGGATCACAGGTTCATAGATACAGAGGAGGTTACTAGAGTACTGGCCCTGGGTCCCTTACAAACCTAGCCATTACTTTATCCCCAACAGAATTATTGATCAGCACCTGTTGTCCCTGGCATTGCTTGACACAAGTTGAACCCCAGGGTATGGTATCGAAGTGGCTGAAAAACACTGGAAACATGAGCCACAAAGAATCATAGAAAATGATGACGTTTATATCACATGGGATCATCCATTACCAACAGTTCAAAAGATAAATGCTAGAAAACCGGATATAGTGGTCCAAGAAAAGAAGACAAAAGTAGCATTGATTATTGAAATTGCCACACCCAGTGACTACAGTGTCTTGTGTACAGAGAGACACAAAGTCATAAAATACCTAGATCTGCAGGCAGGAAAGAAAGCCATGTGGAAGAAAGATACCCAGACAGTTCCAATAATAGTAGGAGCAACGGGTCTTATAAAAAAAGAATTTGCAATCATATTTAGATATGTTACCAGTTCATATAACCCCATATGAATTGCTGAAGGAGTCATTACTGGGCACATTGTTTGTGCTGCAAAGAGCACTTTTGGCTGACATCAAAGAGTGAAACAATACTAATTTCATGAACTTTAATAGTACTTTGACTTAGGAATGGGGTCCATTCCTGTCATGGTATTAGAAATCCAAAAGACTTGGAGAAATAAAAAACAACAGATGTTGTTTTTCCCATCCACTCAACCTTTATGCAGTTGATGAGAGTATACATAGTACTGTGTTTGACTTCTTTGGAGAGTGTAGTCCTGACACAGGGCAGACTCTGGGAGCCAAACCTGACACTCCAGCATATGTTTTTGCTATCTCTTATGTGATGCAGGCTTTTCATGCCTCTCATACCAGTAATGGGCACAGAGTTATACTCTGGTATATGGGGCAGCTGTTGAAGGGTTGAGCACAACATTGCTGTCTGGCATGCCACAGATACCTATGGACAACCTGACTGATAACCAGTGGGGCAGTACTGATTACAGGCTGTCTGTGTGGAACAGGTTTTGAGGGCCATGGCTGACATTTGTGGTTGTTAACATAGCCTTTACAGTTTCTGCAGATGTCTGCATAGATGTATAGCAGACTGGCCATGCGGCTAATGTATTATTTTACTGACTGAGGACTATTCAGAGGTAATGTCCACCATTTGTCTGGATGTAGTCCCTTTACCTATGTGATGAACCACATATAAGTTTTTTTATGACCACTGCCACTACTTGCTGCCTGAATGCAACATTGTTGGCATCCTGAGTACCCAGGTCTCTCATCGCAGTCTGTGAGTTTATGGGGTTGGTGCTGATGTGGGGAATACTGGGGCCATGTCCTTGCTGTATGGTATGCTTACACTGTGGTCTGCATCAGCATGAGACCAGGACCTTGGCACCATTCTATACCCACAGTATGACCCATTGCAGTGTGTTAACAGCAGTTTGTGGCTCAATGACAGACTGCACAATACTTACAGTTGACACGACCTTAGGCAGCACCTAGATATGTGGGTGGTGGCAGTTAGCATTCATCTCTATATACATGTGGGTCACTGGGGGCAGCAGGTAGTCACAGGATCTTCACATGTCTACATATTGCACAAACATAGACAACACAGATTATGGTTGCCACCTTATCAAATGTGGGCTGTGGTACACATCTTATAGTAACCTGGCAGTTGACAGGACATGCCATACCGATGGCAAGTGCAACACACATACTTCCTTTGGTGTGCTACTATGACACCTTCTCTGTGTGACATTACCTTAGCTTACGCTATTTGTCATAACATTAAGGTACTTCTGATGTGCAATAATTGCTCTATGCAATTACTAGACAACTTTATTAAATGTTTGCTGTCCTACACTCTTGGGATCTCTGTATTGTTTCAGTTGTCATCACAGGTCACACCTTGCCAAACATGGACTACAGATGGTGGCCATACCTCTGACCTCTACATATGTCTGCAGAATGTCCTGATGTTTGCCACATATATTTTTCTGTTTGTCATAACATTGTGGTTTTCTAGCAAATTGCTGGAAAATCTTGACAGACTAACATTACAGATTAATGACGGATACTGTCATGTCACAACACATACCCTTTGGAAGGTGTATTCAAATTCACAACCTATGCTGGTATCTATTTTCCATATGTGTCACAGCAATATGTGAAGGCTGTGCTCAGTGTTTGGCCTTTGCCCCACTTTTCCATATGGCTTTAACCAGATGTCTTTCTGTGAAGGTTTGAGAGGTATGCTGGTGGCCGTAACACAGTTAGACTGCTGCAAGGGGATATACATACATAAACACACACACACACACACACACACACACACACACACACACACACACACACACACACACACACACACACGACCTGCCCTTGTTGACAGTAGAACCTCTACCTGCGTAGTTTTACATACAATACTGCTATATACATAACACAAGCAATGCAGAGCTACTGTAGTGTTGCAGTGTCTGCCACTACTATTCAGGTGGATGACAATTGCAGGGTCTGTTAGGATAGCCAATGGGGGGTTCACAGGCCCTTAATATGGTAGAGCCATCACAGACACACACACAGCTGCCTGGGGATATGCATTGAAACACACAGGCACACAAAGTTGACACTTTTCCAGTTATAGCTACCTATCTTGTTATGTACACTACAGACTGATATGACTATTGCATGTGTCATGCTGCCTTTGTGTTAGAAAATGTGTAACTGTGCTTCAAAGGTGGATGACATCTGTAGGGGCTCTGACTAGGCTGGCAATGGGGGAGTTAACAAGGTGGAAAAGGCACACAAAATGGTATAATCATCGCATACACACAGGCAAGACAGCCATAGGGGATATGCATACAGAAACACATACACTCACACAGTTGTCAGTAGTCAGATTAGAACAACTACCTATCTACTTGTATGTATCATAGTGCTACATACATATTGCATGGGTCACGGAGATTATATGCCAGGAACATAACTCACAACCTCTTATGCCAATTAATCTTGGGAATGCCTTCATGAATGGTGGGATAAACCATGCAAAATAGGGACTGTTTTCACAAATTGCTCTTACAAACCTAGACAAGTGATAGAGTAAAAGATTTTACATCAGCATGTAATTTCAGATGGGTATGATGTATGAAGCTGACATGCCTGTCACTATGGCAACTGTCACATAATTGCCAATGATTTGTCATAATACCCCATTGTTATGAGATATGGGCCGCCTATATGTTGCAAACATCTGGACATTCTGCATACATCTGTACAGATGACTGGTATGGCCTGTAGAGTTTGACATGGTGCATCTAAGGTGGATGACATCAACAGGCTCTTTAAAGTAATGCCATCTGGAGGGGGTCAACAGGCCTTAAAATGATATAACCAACACACAAAGGTGATATGATTCACACACAAACACACATATTCAGTAGTACAGTTATCTGCATTGAGAGTCAAACCCCTACCCACCTAGTTGTATGTACTACAGTGCTGCCTACTTATCGCATGAACCAAGGAGCTTATATGCCTAGACAATGGCCAACAGTGGATCTAAAGTGGATGACATGAACAGGCTCTGTAAAGTAATGCAATAAGGGGGGTGCCAGGGTGGAGCAGGCCTCAAAATGGTATAACCAACACACACAGGATATGGCTCTCACACACCCACATACACACTACCACAGTTACCAGTATTGAGATTAGACCCCTTACCTATCTAGTTATGTGTATTTTAGTACTATGTACTTATCATGTGCGCCACGGAGCTTATAAGGCTGAAGAGTGTTCAAAGGTACTTCTAAGGTGAATGACATCAGGCAGGCTTTGTAAAGTAGGGCAATGGGAGGTTTACTGGGTGGAAAAGGCCTCAAAATACTTTAACCTACAAACACACACACACACGCGCACACACACACACACACACATACACACACACACACACACACACACACACACACACACACACACACACACACACACACACAAGGCAGGTGAGGTGAGATTACAACCCCTACTTCACTACTATTACACAATGGAGCTGACATTCATATTGGCATGTGCCAGTGGTTACAACTGGTGTGCAAATGTCTGCATCAGGACATCGCTCTGTGCCTTTCAGGGTGTCTGTCTGTCTATGCCTCTCTCTCTCTTTCTGTCTGTCTGTCTCTCTATCTGTCATTGTCTGTCTCTCCCTCCCCTGTCTCTGCCTGTCTATAATTGATATATTTGTATATGTTACCTATATATATATGCAAATCTATCATACTCAACAGATGCAGATATGTCACATATGAGCCATCTCCTGATAGCTGCTGGTAATCCTGTCTGATGGGGGTGGGCGGAGACAGTTAAGGTGTATATGGGTGTCTTTATACAAACACATTTCTGGACAACAGAGTTGTATAGTCAGGTGTGGGTTTAGACATGGGCTGTAATTTAAGTGTTGGAGCACGCCAAGTATGACCTTCAATAGTAAGAGGGTGACTCTATAGTAAAACAAAATTATTACTCTTTGCTCCTACTCAAAAATCACCACAAATTCACTTCACAATAACCTCTAACAATGGAACCACCATATCCCCTGATACTACAACCCATCTCCTGGGCATAACCATAGACAACAAACTTAGCTATGATGATCACATCAACACTAATATAAAATCTGTCAACAAAAAACTAGGTTCCCTGTATAGAATCAAACCCTTCCTTACACCAACAGCCAGAACCACTATTGCCCAGACCCACCTGATCTCTACCCTGTTCTATGCTTTTGCCATTTATACTAATCTTTCTAAAAACAACTTTAACAAACTTTTCACTAGCTATAATAACATAGCCAGATTCCCCACTGGCAACCCTTTCAGAGCCCACCACTGTCTCAACCTCAAATAATTGGGATGGTTAGAACTGCAGCACCAGCTACTCTGTCATCAACTTACTATAACCCAAAAGATACTTTACCACCCCAGTAATACCCCAATCCTCACTAATCTGACTACCCCTTACAAAAACCTTACAACTCTTCGCTCAGCAAATAAGATTCTAGTTTCCACTATTAAATCTAACAACAAAGCTGGGGATTGCCTATTCACTAACACAGTGGGAAAAGCCTGGAACCAGCTTCCAAGTGAACTTTCTACTCTCTCTTCCACATATCTTTTTAAAAAAAAACATCTCAAAGAACATCTTAAAACTCACTGGCTTTGTCCCTGCACAAACGCTGACTGATTTTTCACTTTACCCATTCCTGCCATCCCTTTTACTTCACTTCTCTACTGTACTATATTGCTCAAACCACTTTGTGTCCTTCTCTACTGTACTATGTTTCCTACATGTACTAACAATTAAACTAACCTTAAACCATCCTCTGTCCTAAAAAAAAAAAAAAAAAATTAAAAAATTTAAAATGTATTACTCTTTGTGTTTTTTCCCTCTCAAATGAACCTATGAACCTATGAACCTAAATATTGTTTATTTTTCTGTATTTGATCTTAGTTCATTCCCCACTAAATAACTCTGCACACAATATATTTTTTCTCTCAAATATTGTTATTATCTGTATTTGATCACAGCTTAATATTTTATATTAATATTGTATGATAAGTTTCTGTCTATGCTTGGAGCTTTTCTCCCCAGGCCTCTACTGAAAATGGACATGTATCCAGTTAGACTAGCCCGGTCAACAAATGTAAATAAATAAATAAATAAATAAAATAAATAAAATATTTCAGAGCTAGCTGTACTCCTGTCCAGGAATTTGTGTGCTACAGCCACTTGGCTGATGAACCTGTGTAAACAGTCCAGCACCTCAGTAATATAGTGTGTGAGGAATCTCCTGGCTGTGTGCTATCCTTATTAGCTGAGTCATATCCTGGTTTGGGTACAAAGTGCATTGGACTGAGCTGATTTTTCCATAATATGTGTGGTATATAGGTTCATAGGCTCATATGTGTGTACTAGGCTAATGGTCCTGGAACCTTTACAAGCCTAGCCCATAGGATTACCATGGCATTGTGCCACCCAACCTTAGTTCCCAGTGCCTCTGTCAAGTAGAGCCACTGGAGTGATCCCCGGGTTGAGTTTTCTATTTCCCATCCACTCAAGATTTCTCTTGAAGAGGGCCAGTGAGGTGCTCTGTTTAACATGTATGGGAAGTCTAGTCCATAGCATGGGCAGTCTCTGGGTTATGAACCTGTCCCTCCAGTTTGTTCTGTTGATTGTGGTAATGATGTTGAGGTCTCTGAAGCATGTGGTGCAGAGGGATTGGGATTTCTTTAGATGTAGCATTTCTAACAGAGCTGGGTCAGACATGGCTTTGTAAGTCAAGCAGAGATCACCAACAGAGAATACTTGGAGTTTTTTGAGTCTGTCCATATAGGACAAGTGTTTAAGGCCTAGGATCCTCTTTGTGAGGTACTTTTGTGGTCTCTCCAGTTGTTGCAGGTGTCTGGTGAGGTACATGCCAAATGGGACATTGTACTCAAAGATTGGCCTAATAAGGAAAGAATAGAGAGCGACAATGACCTCTTTCTTCCTGAATGCAAAACCCTTAGTAATGAGATATGCCCCATAGAAGGACTTTCTGACCACAGTGACAATGTGGTAGTCAAATGAGAGGTTGCTGTCAACCTGTGTTCCCAGATATCTTATAACACCCCTTCTGTGGTAAGTGGACTGTCATCAATGTGGTAATTCATGGAAACTGGGTTTTTCCCAAAGGGGATGATGACACATTTTTTGGCATTGAGCTTAAGACCATGGTTCTGACACCAGTCATTGGTCTCAGTGAGGCTTTTCTGTAGGATGTCAACATCACTTGGGGATTTAATAATAGCTCCCAACTTGCAATTATCTGCAAACTTTGTCATCCATAGTCCCTTTGTATTGGCCTGAACTTCAGAGAAGTAGATACCAAACAGGAGAGGACCCAGGACCGAACCCTGTGGGACTCCACTCGTGACTGGTCAGTAGTCAGACTTAGAGTCAGCTACTTTCACACTGTGGATTCTGTGAGTCAGTTTGCAACCCACCTAGTGATATAGAGGTTGATGCCTAGCTTAGTGAGTTTTTCTATGATTCCTGAGGGGGGGGATAGTATCAAAATCCTTGACCACATCAAAGTAGGCTGTATGAACCACCTTGCCTTCATCCACAGCTCTGGTGACTAACTCAAAGAAGTTAACCAGGTTGAGCAGGCATGATCTCATCATCATCATCTTCATCATCATCAGCCCCCTTTTTCCCATTTTTTCTACATGGGGTCGGGGTATCATGTTAACTGTCATCAACTCTCTCAATTCAGTGCCACACTCCTGCCTTCTTCAACACTCATGCCTGATTGTCGCAGATCTTCTTTCACACAATCCGTCCACCTCTTTGCTGGACATCCTTGCTTCTTCTTACCTTCTTCCTGTCTGTCCCAAATCTTCCTCACCAGATTTCCAGATTGTCTTCTGTTTTCTACACATGTGCCCAAACCACCGTAATCTGTTATCTTTGATCTTTTCTACAATTGGAGCTATTTTGGCTTCTGCTCTTATGTCCTCATTTCTTCTTCTGTCCCACATTGTGCATCCTACCACCTTTCTCAGGCACTTCATTTCCATCACCTCTAGCTTCTTCAACTGTTCTGCCTTTACTGCCCAGGTTTCTGTACCATACAGTAGTACTAGTCACACCACTGTCTTGTACACCTTGCTTTTCAGCTTCTTTGGCATTCTTCTGTCATATACTACACCTGATAGTCTATGCCATTTGGCTACAGCCCCTCTGATTCCAGCTTTGACCACTTCATTCAGACTACCCTTCTCTTCAACCACCCTTCCCAGATACTTGAAGCTGTTCACCTGTACCACTATCTTCCCTTCTATCTCTGTTCTCAGCTTCTTCTGATTTCCTCAATTTGCTGTCATTACCACCGTCTTATCTGTGCTTAGTTTCATCCCATGTGCCTTCAGATTTGCATTCCATTCTCCTATCCTTTGCTGAAGTTCTAGCTCAGAGTCTGCCTGTACTGCTACATCATCTGAATGCAGCAGCTTTGTTGATCTGTCCCCTCCAACCTGTTTGCTAATGTAATCCATCACCAGTATGAACAGCAGTGGGCTCACAGCTGAACCCTGATGTACACCCACCCCCACTGGAACCCCTCTGTGAGGCCGAACACTGTTCGTACTTGAGTCACTGGGTCCTTGTACATAGCCTGCACTAATTCTACCAATGTTTCCAGGACTTCAAACTACCGCAGTACTGCCCAGATTAGTTTTCTTGGAACCTTGTCATATGCTTTCTCCAAGTCTAGGAATGCCCAGTTGGACTCTGCCCTCATTTCTAGCTTCTTCTCAAGTATCTGTCTCAGTACAAACATTGGGTCAATTGAGCTGCATCCTGATCTGAATCCGAACTGCTCATCTCCCATCTTACATTCTACTATTCTGCGTATCCATTTATCAATCACTGTCTCCAGAACTTTCATGCAGTGTGGTAGGAGTCTGATCCCTCTGTACTGCCCACAGTTGTGGATGTCCCCTTTGTTCTTGTGCACTGGCACTAGTATGTTTATTCTCCAGTCATCTGGGATATGCCTTTCTCTCCACACTGCTATTAATACCCTCAGGAGCCATTTCTCCCCATCTCATCCAGCATCTTTATCATATCTGCTGTCACCTCATCTGTGCCTGCTGCTTTCCCTGACTTCATCTTCCTTAGTGCTGTTCTTCTTCTTTCTCTTCTTCTCTCATCGTAGGCTGTTTCTGGGATAGTACAGCTTCTGTGGAGTTTTCTTCATTCAGAAGCTGCTGGAAATACTCCTTCCATCTGCCTTTGATGTCCTGTGGACTAGTAAGCAGGTTGTTGCTGGCATCCCTTATGAAGGGTGTCTGACTCTCTTCTTTATCTTAATGCCTTTGCATTGCAACCTATATAGTTTCTTTGTGCCCCTTACTGAGTCACTTTCCAGAAGTTGGTAGAGTGCTTCCGACGTCCTATTCTTTGCTATTGCAACTTCTTTCTCAGCTTCTTTGTTAGACAACCAATTGTCAATCCTAGCCAGCTTAGTCTTTTCTATCTCCCATTTCTTCCTGCACTCCTTTCTTTTGATGACTTCCTGGACTTCTGCATTCAACCACCAGCTATCCTTATATACCTTATTTCCATACCTGGCTTGGCCACATATCTTTTCTGTAGTCCCAACACATGCTGTTTTTAGGTGTTGCCACTCGTCTTCAACTCCTCCTATTTCCTCCTCTTCTTGGGGTGCTAGAGCCCTGAGTAATTCCTTGAACTGCAGTACTTTCTCTCCAGTCAACTTTCAGGTCTTCAGCCTTGTCTCTGTTGACCTTAGAGCCTTCTCTGGCCACTGCTTGCAGCTGATTGTGGCAATTAATGGTTTATGCTGTGGGCCAACTGTTTCAATGGGGATAACTTTGCAATCATGGATTCTACCCCATTCCTTTTTCCTTACTAGGAGGAAGTCTACCTGAGTTACACGTTGGCTACTCTTGTATGTGATCTTGTGACTGTCTCTCTTTCTGAACCATGTGTTGGCTACTATCAAGCCATTTGCCAGAAATAAGTCTAGAATGGCTTCTCCTTCTTTATTCCTGTAACCCCGCCCATGTGGACCCAGGCAGTCCTCATATCCTGTTCTGTCTTTCCCAATATATGCATTCAAGTCACTCATTATCAACACCAATTCATGTTGTCCTGCTCTATCTAGCAGGTCCTGCAACTGCTGTCTGAATGCATTCTTTTCCTCACTATGACAACCCTGCTGTGGAGCATATGCTGAGATTATGAATACTGCCCTATCATTACACTGGAGTCGGATTGCCATGAGTCTGTCATTAATTCTGATGATATCCCTCACTGCCTTCTGAAGCCTCTCTCTCACTACAATTCCTACACCATTTCTAGCCTGTCCCCCACCTGAGTAGTACAGTCTGGATCTCAAGCCAAGTGGCTTTACTGCACTTCCCTTCCACCTCATCTCTTGGATACATAGGATGTCCAGCCTCCTCTGTATCATCATGTCATCCACTTCCAAGCTGCATCCTGTCAGTGAACCTACATTAAGAGTAGCAATTCTCAGTTCATGTTTGGCAGGTTGGTTGGTTTTACGTCCAGCTTTCACTCAACAGAGTTATCCCAGGTGAACCAGGCTGGCCAATTAGACACAGGCCAGCCTGTAGCTTATTGGCCCAGGGCTGCTGGGCTTTATGGCAGGCACGCACTGGCAAATAGGGGCACATATACCCCTCCCACTGTTAGCAAGGGTCCCTGACATGGGTGAGAGTAGGCCGGGTCCTCAACCCACTTATCACCGGTAACTACCCATGCCCATTTTTGGCAACATTAGTCAACATGACCGAATCACCTAAAGCCATATTTTACACCATCGAGTGGCTATCTCTGCCACGGTAGGCATGATCTATCCTTCACAAAAACAAACTGTGTGGGATCCAGAGTTTGGAGACTCCCTATATCCTTGTTTATTAGGTCCATAATGATGCGTTCCATAGCTTTGTATATCAGACTCGTCAGGCTAATGGGGCAATAGTTCCCAGGGTCTGTAGTCACTCCTCCTTTGTGGATAGGAATGACTGTAGCAGTGTGCAATTTGGTAGGGACAAAGCCTAAGGTGAGGCTGTGACTGAACAGGGCACACAGGTGAGGTGCCAGTTCACTCTGTAGTTCATGTATAACACAGCCAGGAATATTGTCAGGTCCCATAGAAGATGTATTCTTGGTCTTGGACAGTGCTGTTTTAACCAGTGCAGCAGTAATACTGGGTGCCTGGCAATCTACTGATATTGTGATTGGCCCTTTGGTGGGGGAGAGAGGGGTAAAGTTGGCACTGAATATGTCGGCCAGTATATTGGCAATATCTGTTGGCTCGGTATAGTCGGTACTATAGTGCGATAGCTCAGAGCAAATCTGGGTATTGCCTTGGAGATTCTTTACATAACTATAAAAGGTCTTGTGGTTGTCTTTACTATCTGCTGCAATTCTGTTTTCATAGCTAGCTTTAGAGAATTTGATGAGGGATCTCAACTTTTTGATGAGGCTGATAAGAGAATTTTTCCAGTCTTGGGACTTCACCTTATTCTGCATCATTTTCCTCCTTCTGTTGTAGAGTTTTTGTTATGGTAGGTTTATATTAGGTGATCGAACTTCCAAAAGTTCGACCGTCATATGGTGGACACCATATGATCATGCTTTTGAAAGTTCGAACATTTTAATGGATATCTCCATACAGACCAGAATGGGAAGATTTCCCTTTTCTGCACTGTAGTGCAATCTCAGAGTTGGTATATTTAAAGAGGGAGGGTGTGGGGGGTGCATGGTGGCTTGCCCCCCTGCTTAAAGCATTCAGGTAGGTTATTTGTGTAGTTTATTTTTTTATTAGATGTTCGTACTTTTAAAAGTATGATCATGTGGTTTTAACCATATGACGTCGAACTTTTGGAAGTTCAGTCATCTAATATACACCCATTTATGGCAGGGAGACCACCAGATTGGCTTCCTTTTTGGAGGAGACTGTCTTGGTTCTATTGGGTATGGAGAGATCCATGCATTTGTGTACATGTTCGTACACTGCATTGGTGTATGATTCGGTGGTCATGCAACTATTCTCCATTTGCATGGGTGCCATGAAGTTAGCTACCTCTGTTTTTAGGAGCCCAAAGTTAGCTTTGGAGAAGTTTTTCATGGTGGTTACCTTTGTTCCAAGGTTTGTGGTCGGATTTAACCAGGGAGGAGTTGACTATTGGTGTAGAGCAATGGTCGTCCATGTTAGTAATGACCAGGTCAAGGATGTTGCTACCTTTAGTGGGGGTAAGAATGAGCTGGTCCAGGGCATTGGAATTAATGAATTCCAGGAAATGTTGGGCAAGTGTATTGGTACATGAGTAGTTTTCCCAGTTAATGGAAGGGTAGTTGAAGTTGCCCAGTATGAGAGTGTTAGGTTGGACCCTAATATTCTCCAGGGTACTTGGGAACATGGAGTGTGACTCTTGGGATATGGTTGGGACCTATAGCAGGCTATGACCTGAATCGCTGTCTTACCCAATGTTAGCTGCACCTGAAGTATCTCTGATGTGTTATGTTGGGCTACCAGTCTGGAGGTGTACGCATCTTTTATGAATATGGAAACACCACCATCACCTTTGTAGTTTTGGTCCAAGTTCTGAGGAAAAAAGGTGTGGAATGAGTTATAGCCTGGTAGTGCAGGGGTGCTTTCTGCTGCCTTGAACCAGGTCTCTGTTACAGCACAAATGTTGTTCTCCATTTTAAGGAGTGCTTCAAAAAAATGCATTTTGAGATTTAGACTTCCAGCGTTGAGCAGCATGACCCTCAGATTGCATTTGTTTGTAGCTGTTACAGTGGTAATTTGGTCTTTGGAACACCGCCTAAAAAGGCACTATAGGGGTGGCAAGAACCTTGGCCAGTATCCAGAAGCCCAGGGGTGACAGATGCAGGCCATCTCTGGCAAAGCATCAAGGTCTGTCAATCATATCATCACAGGCAGACAGATACAGGATCCCTTTTAAATGACACCAGAAACTTAGCCAATTGTTGAAATCAATCATTTTCTGCTTGTACTGTGGTATCATTCTGGGTGATGGTAGGAGGCTGCTCAGGGCTAGGGTCACACCCACCTGGACTACATAATCTGAGAGTTCTTCCATGTCTCTTTTCATGTAGTCCAGGGAGGTACATCTCAGGTCATTCACACCCACATGTACAATGACAGAGTCATATTTGTACCTGTTGTTGAGGGACCTGAGTGCATGCGTTATGTGGTGGCTCCTGGCACCTGACAGGCAGCTGACTGTTACTTTCTCATTATTGAACCTAGTGAGTGGGACATCGGTGGGCCTCACTATCTAGTCACCTATGACTAGTGTGTTGGTTATGATGTTTTGCCTTAGGGGTTTTGGTTGAGTGGCACACTGGTTAGGAGAGTTATGTGTCTCATGATTAGTGTTGTGTTGTGGTGGACTAGTGCATTTCTGCCTTGGAGGTCTCTGTTGTTTGGGTAGACTTTTATTGAGAGCCTCCATGAAGGTGGGTGTGTGGCTTGTGTTTTTGTGTGAAGGCAGTGCTGGTGTGTGTTCTGGAGGGGGTATGTGTTCCATGTGGTGTGATGCAAGTGTTGACCTTCTCCTCTTGGCCAGCTATTCCGGTCTTGGCTGGAGAGTGTGTGGCTTCCAATTTAGATATACAAGTGCATCTTTTGCAAGTCTGAATGTTGGGAGGTAAGAAGAGAGGGTTGTCAGTGTACATCAGGCAGTTGCTACATTGCCTCAGGATACCCAAGTTCACCAGGTTAATAGGAGAAAGCACAGGGAGCTGACCTTTAGACATGACTGGAGGAGTGGGCATTAATAATAAGTACTGGAGCTGTTTCTTTGTAGAACGTTTAGTGCTGGTAGCACTTTTGTGTGCTACAATAACTGCTACAAGAAGTCTGTTCCTCAGGTTATAGATAAGGGAAAGAAGGTACACACGGCTTACCTTGACCTTGCTAAAGCATTTGACACCATTCCCCATTCGGGTATTATTGATAAACTCACCAACCTGAGCATAAACCCTTACGTCACAAGATGGATCGCAAACTGGCTCTCAGACAGATCCCACAAAGTATGAGTAGCGGGATCTATGTCCGAATCCAGACCAGTAATGAGCGGTGTGCCTTGGGGCTCTGTCCTGGGGCCCCTCCTGTTTGGCATATACTTCTCAGAAGTACAGGCAAGCACTGAAGGGCTGTGGCTGACCAAGTCTGCGGACGACTGCAAACTGGGTGCTATAAGAGTCTCTGGCCGACATGGATATCCTTCAGAAGGGCCTTAATGAGACTGATGCATGGTGTCAAAACCATGGTCTCAAGCTAAATGCTAAAAAATGCTTAGTAATCCCCTTTGGAAAAAACGGAGTACCCGTGAACTACCACATAGGAGGTAACCCCCTGAAATCTGAAGAAGTAATAAGGGATCTAGGGACCCAACTAGATAGTTAGCTTTCCTTTGATAACCATGTTGCCAAGGTGGTTAGAAAATCCTTCTATGTGACCCATCGGATCACAAAAGGGTTCGCATCAAGATCTAAGGATGTAGTGGTGCCCCTCTACTCTTTCCTCATCAGACACATTATTGAGTACAATGCACCAATTGGAATGTATCTGGCCAGGCATCTCCAGCAGCTGGAGAGACCACAGAGGTACCTCACTAACAGGATTACTGGCCTCAAACAGTTGCCCCATGCAGCACGATTGAAAAAACTGAGGCTTTTCTCTGTCGCATACCGCCTTCTCAGAGGCGATCTCTCTCTAACATACAAAGCCATGTCCAACCCAGAACTGTTGAACATGCTCCATCTTAGCAAAACCAAATCTACTCGAGCTACACGCTCTAGGGATATAAACCTCAGCACAACAATGAATAGAACATGCTGGAGGGATAGATTCCCTTTGCAAATACTTCCCTTGCTATGGAATAAGGTCCCGATCTACATAAGACAGAGCCCCTCACTATCACTCTTCTAGAGGAACCTTGACAAGTGAATGGGTAACGGAAGGTTCACACCATGGATCATACCAACAGCTCTACTAGATAGGGGCCAAGGTTACTAGCTGCTAGATCAAGGGTCTAGGGAACTAACCAAAGGGGTGGTGAATACCGCACAACATGGCTGGGCTAATATATGCCTTCGGGCAGATAGCCCAGTACCTACCTATGAACCTAAGTGTTAGATTAATAAGCTAGTAAAAGTGCAGGAGAGGAGAGAACTTACAGATCTAAGGGAAAAATTGAAGAGCAGACTGGTTGGCATTGCTCAGAAGCTTACAAACAGTCCTGGATACAGCAAATCTGTATCTGGACTAGACTAGTTACAGGAAAGGTGGGAAACAAGCGCAAACACAGGCTTTTAAACCAGAAAGTTGAAAGAGATGGAAAAACTGCCCAAATGGCCAATAAACTACAATTTCTGGGCCAGAAACGACTCCTTTTGTGGTGGATAGGCTACCTAGTGCTTACCACTCCACTGATAATCTAGAAGGCTTCCCTCCAACACAGAAAGGCTTGGGGGGGGCTCAGAAGCTTACAAACAGTTCTGGATACAGCAGGTCTGTATCTGGGCTAGACTAGTTAAAGGAAAGGTGGGAAACAAGCACAAATGCGGGATTTTAAACCAGAAAGTTGAAAGAGATGGACAAAACTGTCCAAACGGCCAATAAACTACAATTTCTGGGCCAGAAAACGCTCCTCTTGTGGTAGATAGGCTACCTAGTTCTTACCACTCCCACTCCCACTGGTAAGCTAGAAGGCTTCCTTCCAACACAGAAAGGCTTGGGGGCTCAGAAGCTTACAAACAGTCCTGAATACAGCAAATCTGGATCTGAGCTAGACTAGTTACAGGAAATGTGGGAAACAAGCGCAAATGCAGGCTTTTAAATCAGAAATTTGAAAGAGATTGAAAAAAACTGCCCAAACGGCCAATAAACTACAATTTTTGGGCCAGAAACCACTCCTCTTGTGGTATATAGGCTACCTAATACTTACCACTCCCATTGATAAGCTAGAATGCTTCCCTCCATTCTACATAGCACTGTGATTTCCTGGTATGTGAGTGGCAGATCAGTATAGAGTAATGTTGATGGAACACTGACAGACATTTGTTTACTGACTCCATACACTGCAGGGAACTATGTTATAGCAGAAATTGTTCTACTGTGCACATTCTATGTTTGTCTGGCCAGTGGTTCCCCTTCACTTTATATGTGTCTCTTTATCCTTCTGCAGTCCAGTCACAGCCTTTGTCCATAATTGCTGTATGTATTTATAGTTATGGTGTGAGTGGGGTAGAAGTTGTAACATCACACAGAGGGTTACAGACTTCACACCTCTGACTGTACCTGTTAAGCATCATTGTGCTCCATACATCTGCTGTGGTCCTCAGGCAGTTTGTGTTGCACTGTTATTATAAGGTTACAGGTTTTGCCATAGCTCTCAAACTCTTACAGACAGACATCTGGATAAGCCCATATACAACAGTCAGGCACAGGCTGACTCTTAATATTGCTCTTCCAAACATACACAGTTGGTAGAACAGTTTTATATTATCTTGCATTTACTTATGTGTGTGCCTCATTATGGTATTCTTCAGTGCATGTGTTTGCATTTCTGATGGGTGTCATCATCCATGGTTCCAGTGCATAACCAGCATCCCCCACTAGATGGCTGTACGAGATCTCCCCCCTGGCAAATGCCTGGTACAGCTGTGAGGTGTGCCAGATGGGTCTATATCAGCATTTCAAAATATGAAAATGCCGAATACCAGTTGGCTGATCCGTAAATGTCGAACTACGACATTGCCAAACAGCCAAATCACCGATTTCTTCCTAACAGAAAGAAAGTGGTTGGCCGTTTCCATACACCTGCCCTTTCACTGAATTTAGTGCGGTCTCGGAGTTAGAATAATTAGTTGGGGGGTGTGGGAGGCACAGCTCCCCACATTGGGGGGTGTGGGGGACAAAACCCCCACTTAAGAATGTTTGTTTGTGTTTGGCGTTGGTGTTTGGCCAACCGATTTCTTTCCCTTGGAAAGAAATCGGTGATTTGGCCATTCGGCAATGTCATAGTTCGATATTTACGGGTCGGCCAACTGATGTTCGGCATTTTCGTCTTTCAAAAAGCTGATACAGACCCATGCCAGATATGGGAGTTGTGATAACTGCCAGGGCTGCCAGCACACACATTGATGATAATGCCCTGGGCATTGCATAAGACCTGGCAGTTGATGGATTGATAGCCCTTGCAGTTAACGTAGACTCTACCCTCCTCACCAGGTGTTGCTTTGATGTGCACATGAATGTAGTCTATAGCACACAGTACCTCTGGGTACATGGTGGAAGAGACACATATTGGTGGTCCTCTCCTCAGGGGTTTGGGGAAATAATTGTGCTCACTGGCATGTGTTAGTATGACATCCAGGAACTGGTAGAGTACCCTAGATGCGGATGCCTGTGAGATCCTCATGATGTCCCCAGTAGGTCTTGAAAGTACCTGTAGCTAGTATCCTTAAGGGTACACATACCTTTGTTTCCACTGGGATGGGTTTCACTCTGTTGACTCTGGATCTGAGGTGAAGGTGGCAGAGCTCAGTGAGATGGGGTAGTATGTCCCTATCCACCCTGTAGTGCTCTACTATCTCCAGCTCATGTAGCCCCTGAAAGGTTACCCTGGGTCTGAACACTCTTCTCCTCCTCAATCTAGGATGGTTGTCAGCATCATCCTCATCACTACCCTCAGCCTGCAGCATGTAGAGATGTAGCAAAGCAGCAGCAGCCCCTATCATTTTATCAGTTAACATTCCCAAGTGTGTACTCCAATGGTGCAGTGTATGTGGGAAAAATCAGATTGAAGGTTGTTTGCATACTTTATACTGGATTGCTGTAGATGCAGCCTGTGTGATTGACTGACTATGATACATTCCACCAGCCAGCTACATTATTGAGGGGTTTGAATGGGCCACTGTGAGTGGCAGAGAGCTTATTAATCATTCATAGGTGATTGGCTTTTCTCAGCTATTTTCTTTTATTTATTTATTTTTCAATTTCCTTCACTTCTAAGCCCTGCGGCACTCCATGTAAACCCGTGGAGCTAGTGTAAACATTGCCTAGCAGAAAGGGCCCTCCCCAGTACACAAGCATGCTCAGCATTTCTTTAACCTGCTAAGCACAGCTTAGCAGCCTCAGACACCCCCCACTTAGCTGTGTTTAGCTAAGCGTAAACAGGAGCCTCTGAGCTCCAATCTGCTTACACAAACCATGACACACACCCTTTTCATGTCAGCTGCCTCTTCTGTTTACACTACCACATTGTAGCCATTACACAGTTAGTCTCAATGCCAAAAACCAAACTCTCCTCTTCACCCCCACCACTGCACTCTCCACTTAACTTCTATCTACTCTAACAACAAAACTATCATCTCTCCTGACTCCACAACAAAACTACTTGGTGTTACCATTGATAACAATCTCTCTTTTGACCAACACATCAACAACACCATCAAAACTGTTAACAGAAAAATTGGATCATTATACCATATAAAACCATTTCTTACCCCATCAACTAGAGCTACTATTGCTCACTCCCATCTTATATCAACTCTCTTCTATGCCTCTCCTATCTTCACCAACCTTAAAAAAACTAACCTAAACAAACTAGCAACTTGCTATAATAACATTGCCCGCTTTGCCACTGGTAACCCTTTTAGAACACATCACTGCCTCAATTTGAAACAGTTAGGCTGGCTGGAACTACAAAACCATCTTAATATTTCACAACTTACCATCGCCCACAAAATACTGTACCAACCTTGTAATACCCCTATACTTTCACAACTTCTACTCCATTATAACAATCTCACCTCTCTTTGTTCCTCCTGTAAACTTATGACCAAACCCATAAAGGCCCACAACTTAGCTGGTGACTCTCTTTTCACCAATACTGTAGGCAGAGTATGGAATTTGCTGCCTAAGAGTTGACACTAATCTCATCCCTGCCTCTCTTCAAACAACAAATCAAACTTCATTTCCAAAACCACTGGCTCTGTTCTTGTAGTACTCCAGGCTAACCTCCCTCTCCTTACTCTCTCCTAACCTTTAACCCTTCATTTTGCCTGAAAACTAACGTCTACCCTGTTTCCCTTCGATGCTGTCCTCTTATGCTCTGACCTACGTCTACCATCTATCCCGCCTAGTCTTGACTGTCTTTTTTCTTCTCCTCTCTTACTTCTGATTCTGGCCTTGTGCCATTTCTTTTCTTTCCTTCTTACTCCTTCCACTTCTCTTCCCTTCGAGCTTTTAATGTAATCTTCATGGCTGTTGCCTTACTGCATAACCATATGTTTTAGGTAAACTTGCTTTGAAATCGACAGAACATTGTGTGTGAATCTAAATTTTGAGTTTCTTTAATGTATGCTGATTTTTGATTACTAGTTGATCTAAATGTATATTATGTGTAATGTCTTTATTAACAATATGTCTATCTGTCTTGCTTATGTTATATGTGGAGCTTTTCTCCCCCGGGCCTCTACTGAAAATGGATATATATCCAGCTAGACTAGCCCGGTCAACAAATGTAAAATAAATAAAATAAATGTGTTAGTATGACATCCAGGAATTGGTAGAGTACCCTAGATGCGGATGCCTATGAGATCCTCATGATGTCCCCAGTAGGTCTTTGGAAAGTACCTGTAGCTAGTATCCTTAAGGCTACACATACCTTTGTTTCCACTGGGATGGGTTCCACTCTGTTGACTCTGGATCTGAGGTGAAGGTGGCAGAGCTCAGTAAAATGGGGTAGTATGTCCCTGTCCACCCTGCAGTGCTCTACTATCTCCAGCTCATGTAGCCCCTGAAAGGTTACCCTGGGTCTGAACACTCTTCTCCTCCTCAATCTAGGATGGTTGTCAGCATCATCCTCATCACTGCCCTCAGCCTGTAGCATGTAGAGATGTAGCAAAGCAGCAGCAGCCCCTATCATTTTATCAGTTAACATTCCCAAGTGTGTACTCCAATGGTGCAGTGTATGTGGGAAAAATCAGATTGAAGGTTGTTTGTATACTTTATACTGGATTGCTGTAGATGCAGCCTGTGTGATTGACTGACTATGATACATTCCACCAGCCAGCTACATTATTGAGGGGTTTGAATGGGCCACTGTGAGTGGCAGAGAGCTTATTAATCATTCATAGGTGATTGGCTTTTCTCAGCTATTTTCTTTTATTTATTTATTTTTCAATTTCCTCCACTTCTAAGCCCTGCGGCACTCCATGTAAACCCGTGGAGCTAGTGTAAACATTGCTGAGCAGCAAGGACCCTCCCCAGTACACAAGCATGCTCAGCATTTCTTTAACCTGCTAAGCACAGCTTAGCAGCCTCAGACACCCCCCACTTAGCTGTGTTTAGCTAAGCGTAAACAGGAGCCTCTGAGCTCCAATCTGCTTACACAAACCATGACACACACCCTTTTCATGTCAGCTGCCTCTTCTGTCTACACTACCACATTATAGCCATTACACAGTTAGGTAACTGTGGACATGGTGGCCCATTTTGCTATTCAATAAACTTAGCTCATTTACATACACCTAATTGCATATACCCTAGTTACTGCACTACACCAGAGCCTATGTCCTTAGCAAGCACTATAACCTGCCATTGTATGACTCTGCCTACTAACCAGTATAATGGGAAAATTCAATATACCTTTATATCTCATATTTTACTATTTTAATTTTTATTTTACGATCTGTTATGTTTGCGTGTTGCTGCGCACTGCTTAAACATGCCATATGTGTTAAAAAAAACTTTGATTTTTCTTTAATTGCATCACTTTTAAATGCCAGTGGCCATAGTTTTGGCCATTGGCATGCCTACTACACCTAATACATGCTTTTATTTGAGTTGTCACAGCCCCATTTTTATTTTTACATTCCAGTACACGGTTAGTATCCACATACTTTTTTGCTGAAGACATGGCTCCTATATGGATGCCTGCCTGCTTCCTGGATCGCAAATTCACCTCATTTGCATGGTTTTCACCAGCAAATGAGGTGATTTGCATTATGCGGTCACCTCTGTGTCTGAACAGTGCTGGGAGGCTCTTGCACACCCCCAGCCTTGTTTCCTGGATCACTCCACTGCCTGACTTCATGTTCAGGCTGTGGCACTATTCCTACATGGAGAATTGCTCCGTGCAGGGCTTATTAAATTACCCCCTATATGCATTTTTCAGAAAGTGTACATTGTTTTTTCTTTCTAGCATTTTCATAATTTGATACAAGTTCTACAAATATTTCATTGATGTAGCCCTGGTAACTAGCATAAAATCCAAACAAATAGCAGTTTGTGTTGCACCTTGTAATAAATTTCCTAGAGTTCTCTGAAATATTTCAGGTATAGAAGACACTAGTAAATTTTTTATGCAGACATTTTTGTTTGAGCACTTCTGGTCAAGGATTGCTTAGTCTGATGATCCAAAATCATGAGTCAATAAGCATTATTCATATTTTATTTTATTTTATTTATTTTATTTGTCCTTTGACAACTGGGAAAGTTCAACTGATCCAATGGAATTTTCAGTGGAGACCCAGGGAGAAAAGCACCACAACAGATTCAAAAACATTTGCCCAGTAGTTGAGTAATTATAAGTAATTGCATACAAGGGAAGAATATGTCACAACTGATAAAAACACAAACAGATTGAAATACATTTACAGATCAAGTATACAATACGCCCTGAAAGACATACTGCAGAAGTGGATATCTATATCAGGTAAATGAATACATAGTTATTCAGAATATTGACTATATTTGTAACAATGTAAGGAGGTGAAAAATAATAAGAGCATTCTGCTGCCAAAATAGACAGTGGAAAAGAATGAGATGAGAAGGAGAAATAAGTAGGAGGAAATATGAAGGACATGGAGAGAAAGTTCATTATTATTAGAAAGATGAGAATGTTATGGAAGGACAAAAGAGAGGAAAATAAATAGTAATAAGTGTTGACTGAAGAGGTAGAAGAGCATATATTAGTAGCATGGTATCATTAAACTGCGAGCCTCTTTTGAAGTTAGGCCATTATTATCTGCTAAGATATGGAGGTGTTAGTGAATTCAAAGTGAGAAAAGCATAGTTACAGTGAGTAGGTAGTCATGCATCTGTTTTGAGAGCTGTGCATGTAAAGTTCCAGGTGTCAGACATATATTTTTTTAGACTGGTCTTGAAACTGGAAAGGTTTAAGGGACAAGGGGACAGAGTTCCAGCAGTGGACTACATAGCTGGACTAGCTCGATGTTCCTGCTGACAGGTGTGATTTGTAAGTATTGAGGAGCATTTTGTTTCCAAATCGATGTGGCATGGCAGGGGTGTATGTGTGCAATAGGTCTAGTAGGGCTTTGCTTTGTTCTAGTTTGTATATTGATTTGTTGACTAGGAGTAGTTGTGTGTAAGTGACTTGTTTGGGTAATTCAAGCCAATCAAGCTGTTTTAGGGCCAAGCAGTGATGAGTTCTGTTTTATGTGTTTGTGGCAAATGTTGCTGTGACGCCCGTGCCCTGGCCCAGCAATCAAGGAGCCTCAATCCTCACCACTAACACCAGTGAGGGGCATCTCATATAGGAGGAAAGGATAACAAATACACACAGTAAAGTGCAATTTCCCTTAAGAGCACACAGAGATCACAGTCAGTCCGGGGCTGGTCGCTTCCTTCTCTCCAGGTCCCCAATAAGACTCCCCACTGGCACAGCTATAAGGTCCAGATTTCAGCCTAGTGGGCAAGCTAAAACTTTCAGCACCCTCTCTGTCCAACCAGTGATTCGTGTCCCTGCCCAAGTAGCTCACACACACACACACACACACACACACACACACACACACACACACACACACACACACACACACACACACACACACACACACACACGCACACACATATACACTTTGAGAAGAGTTTATACAACCACACAGACACTCCTGGGTAAGGCTGGCACAGGTTCTCCAGCTGTGCCCCTTTTTCCAGACTATACAGTAGTACCAGCTGCCACCACCCACTAATATTTATCAGCAACTCAAAGGCCCTTAAAAGGGTGTCCAATTATTACTGTGCAATATTATTATCCAATTGGTAGTATATCCCAGGGCTAAAGCTATTGAAGTGGCATTGTACAGTTTTACCAAAGGTATGCAGGTACTCTAAAGAGCTTAAATTATCTCTTCAAAAACAGCCACAGTTGGAAGGGTTTAAAAATATTTAATAACAAATAGTCAAAACACAAGACAATACTTTTTACTACACAGTGCTAGTCAAGAGTTCAGAGATCACAGAGAAATACTTAAAATAATTCAGTAGTACAGTTTTGACATCATAGAAAAATACTAATCTTTCTAGTTTCTAGCTATTTCTAAGAGAAAACACGAGTCTAAGATAAGCTTACATATAGAGCAAGACAGTGCTGGTGAGTTGGATGGTCAGGACAAAAAATGCTTAATGCTCTCTGATTCTCTTTGTTTTTAAAATCACATTCCTGGTTCACATTACATCATTCTTCACTCTTCCCTGGGTTCTCAGGCTAACAGAAACTACATTTACATTCTTTACCTCTGGACGGAAACCAGAGCAATAAAGGACATTTATGCATACAAATTCTGGCTATTAACTCTGGCCTTAAAACAATAGGCAGGATGCCTCACTCTAGACTTACTGGCTCCGAGTTTTAACATCAAAGAGTCACAACATGCTTTGCTCGGTCAATAGAGTGCACTGTTGATACATTTATTTCCAGTTCCACATGTAACACTAATTTTACCATTTAAGACAACAAGCCTGTGGTTTACATTAATATTTACGGATGACATAATTATCTCCAAAATTCTACCTGGCTAGGCTGGAAGCCTTCACATGTCTTCACCCAATATTCACAGTTGCTATTTTATTATAACACTGGTTAAGTTTATTTTGGATGGAAGCTTAAAGATTAAGCAGTACTGGGTAGCCAGAAAGTGAGGAGTATGAGTGAAGAGGCCAGGAATTTCTCGGATGAATTAGTTAAGTATTTTTTTTGTTCTATACAGTGTCCCTAATTTTTTCTGAATTTTTTGATAGCCTGTTGCACATATATGTCTAATTTCAGTTTTTCATCAATTGTCAAGCCTACTAGCTTGATATGGGGGCTGAATTCTCAGGGGTGATATCAGATGCTGTTATTGAGAAATTTTGTTTGAGGTAAGTAAGGGCTTTTGGGAAGACAAGCAGCAACTTTATTATTATTATTATTTTTTTTTTTTTTTGGATTGAATACACACTTTGAGTTATCGAGCCATCTTTCAACTGATGAAAATGACTCTTGGGTGAAGTGTTATAAAGTTATTATATTAATAGCAGAACAGATTAATGTGGAGTCATCAACATACTGTATGAGAGATGCTTGATATTTGGTGGAGTGTTTGTTGGTAAACATGTTGAAAAGCAGTGGTCCCAGAATGGAAGCTTGGGGAACATTTTTTTGATGGGTTGCAAGGATGCGTAAGAATTAATCCATTTAACAGACTGGAGTCTATTGGAAAGGTAGCTGAATAACCACTTAGTGGAAGTGTTTGATAGGCCATAGTTGTTTTAGAAGAAGGCTATGGGAAATTATATTGAAGGCCTTGGACAGATCCAGAAATATGGCAAAAATTAGTTGGCCTTTGTCTCTGACTTGGTTAATGGTATTGGTGATGTTTAGGGGGGCTGTGGTAACACTATGTCCTGGTCTAAAACCATGTTGTGTGGGGTTAAAGAGGTTTTTGTTTGTAAATGAGTCATTAATTGGTTATTAATGCTTTTTCAAGGATCTTTGAAAGAAGGGAGACAATGGCAATGGGTCTAAATATGAATATATCATTTGAGTTACCTCCCTTATGAAGTGGGATGCTGTGAGATTTTCTTCCATAAGGTTGGGACATGTGATTTCTGAATAGATCTATTTTTGACAATGGAAACTGGAAAAGAAATCGAATTGGCACATATTTTTAAGAAATCAACAGGAATTCCATCTGAAGAAAGTGTACTCGGTTTAATTTATTTTAGGTATTTCTGTTATTGTTATGAAGTTTAGAAAACTTCTGACTCCTACCAGCAATGCAAAAAGTTCACCCTCTGAAGGCATAATGTACTGTGCCACTTACGTTACAAAGCAATGCAAAAAGTTCACCCTCTGAAGGCATAATGTACTGTGCCACTTACGTTACAAAGCAATGCAAAAAGTTCACCCTCTGAAGGCATAATGTACTGTGCCACTTACGTTACAAAGCAATGCAAAAAGTTCACCCTCTGAAGGCATAATGTACTGTGCCACTTACGTTACAAAGTTATCCGTAACTTCATCATCTCTGCATGATATAATTCTTTAATCAGGTGTCAATATAGCTCTCCAAGGAGCAATCTTCAGCCGTCCCATTATTTCTTCTGCATTATTACACATAATACAAGGAACTGACTGATGTCTAAAAAATATAGGTTTGACTTTGGTATCTGCTGGAATATGAATACTGACTCTGCCTCCTTTTAATTTACTCATTTGTTATTTAAATAATCTTAGTGTTTAATATGCACCTTTTCTAAAGTTTCACTCAGAATTTGTGTTATTTCTCCCAAGTTGAAATGACTTTTGTTTAGCAAGCTTTTCAGCCAAAAGTTAAAAAAAATTGTCACTCCATAAGCATGCTCAAACACCAAGAAAAACATACTACAAAAAGGGTACATTGTGGGCCATTTTATGCCTAGTTAATTACTACCCCATGTGAGAACCAAACCCTGTATCTTGTCTCTATAAGGTAAACACCTTAACCTTTATGCCGAACTCTCACCACCCAAAGATGTGGATACTTCCAGATTAGAACCATCAGCACCATCACCCATGCAAACTCTCTTCATCCACTGAGCCACACAAGTTGCTAGTAAATAGTATTAGACTAATTTCCCTTGTGAGCCATTTTAAGCTTAGCCAATTACCCAATGTGAGAATCAAACCCTGCACCTTCATCTGTAAGTCAAACACCTTAACCATTACACCAACCTCCTACAATACATGAACTGAAATTCAGGTATACAGCAGCATCCAGTCTATGCTAACCACAAAAATGAATAACTGGGCAGAGCTACTCAAACTGTAAAAAAAAAAAAATCTCATAAAGTAGATCTTTAGCAAAAACTAAGAGAAGTGCCATTTCTCTTTCTTGAAATGTAGAGACAGTGCACTGCAGCAACTCAGTTTCTCACCAGCTCAACTATTAAAAGTCACAGGGCAACAGCAGGTTACCTACTCCAGCCATGGCTCAAAATAAAAGAAAAGCCTGGAGGTAAATCATCTGAGACACAAAGACTGCAAGACATTATCAGATTTCTAGGGTTGAGATGGAATATGATTACAAGCACTGATGGAAAGTTTGCAGCCTAATACTGGAGTAGTTGGTAAAGCAGCCAAACCAGATGTGTTGCTGTTTTGGGGGGAAATGGAAAGCTTTATAGAAGAAATTGCAGACACCTACATAAAATAAATACATTAAAGATGAATCTCCAAGAAGATGGGAAAGCAGATGTGTCACAACCAGCCCTTTACTGCATAACACAGAAACTGTGAGACGTGATATTCAAAAGAGTTGCAGAGAGAGAGATTCCTGAAGTTGTGTCAACAGGAAGAGTTATAGCACAGTCTGAAAGGCAGTATCAGCTGTCCAAGAAGATCACTGAAGAAACCAGACAAGTATATGAATTGTCTGGGAGTTAAAAATTATCCTAAGGGCTGAAAAGTTAAATTTAAAATTATTTTAAATATTTAGTGACATGCCTAGTACTGAGTCAGTGTTAATTTTAAATTATTAATGTAGTATATGATAAGCTAGCAAAAGTGATGTACATGTTGTGTTGCACATCCTTGTTTTACAGAAGTCTCATTTGGAGTACATATCTGAATAAAGCTACACTACATCCTCTGTCTCTATTTTTTTTTTTTATTCATTTATTAACCAGGTAAAACCTACTATGCTGCTAAGCACAAGCATCTGACTTGCCCCAAGCTTCACAGTAGGCAAATGAAGTTGTGGGAATTAAACCCTGGACTACAGAATGGGGCTTGTTAGATGCTTATACACTTAATCCTGTTCGTTAAACTGACACTCTGGTATCATTTAGTAATCTTCCAGATGTGACATGACATGACAAGCCTCCCAGCCGGGAAAACCAGCTGGTCTAGTAAGATCAATCTCTGAATTACCATGCCTACTCTGTGAAGATGTTGGTGGATAGCTTGAGATTGTAGTTTAAAATAAAAAAATGTGTCAGCAAAATAAGCATAAATCTGCTGGTCTTCCTTCCTTATATAATACATAATTATGGTGTTTTTTTTCTTTTTATAGTGGAGTGCCACATTCCAAGTCCTAAATGCACAGCCTTACAAATATTTGGAAAATCTGACTTGCAAACATCCCACAGACATCTCCTGGCAAGTCATTTATGCCTTCAGTCTTTCCAGTCATCAGAGTACCTGTAGAAGCTGTAACCTACTTTTCCAAAACTAGGGAATGCAAGCCAGTCCAATGGCACAAAGCCAGGGTGTCTGTCTACACTGCTGGCAACCCAAGTTCAAAAATGGTCTTGGGCTGACAGTAGGGCTGACTAGAGGGATAGGTTGAAGCAGCTGAGTGCCATCTCTCCTATTCCTAGGGGAATATGAGGGGAAATGCATTGTCTCTGTGATCTCTAGTGGAGACCAGGAGCTTTGCAGAAAATGGCAGCTTTAATACAGAGGGCAGTGACCATGCCCTGATGTCAATGTACTAGCTGCCACCACAGCTAGAATAATTAACTGGCCGCCACAAGTATGATAACTCCTAGGCATCACACTTGCTGCTCTCAATCAAATCCCTCACTCACAGACCTAGCAAGGAGCATCATTTAGGTTGACTTCCTGAGAAGTTAGTGGCTGTGCCTGGTGAACAGCCTTTTCTGGGGTAGCCAGAAAGGAGCAATTTGGAGATTCATGGACAGGCAACTTCAGAAGATGGAGAGAGCAACCTGAGACTGTATATGGTGGGAGGAGAGCTAGAGGAAGGAGTTAAAAACAAGGTATCCAATATTTACTTCTTAAACTTAATGAGTTCTAGCAGAACAAAACTCCCCTAAAACCATTTATGTATGTTGCCACTACTCCACTTTCCCTGTGACATCATATAGATTTGCAAAATAGTTCCTAAAGGCATCTGCAACTATTTAAGATTAGATGCAAACTCCATGATATGAAGAGGCCTATTTATTCTCCCGTTGCAGCTTTGGGATATGAGACAGAAATCTACTGCCTCTCCCTCTCTTCAAAGTATTACAGTTTAGTAAAATCTACCTTCTTTTCTATTTTTTTATAAGATCTAAGTCCTTTGTAGCTGCTGAACGTTATGTTCCCACATCCAAATCCTAAGTATAGTTTCCAAAAACAGCTTTCAACCACATAAGCCATTCCTCTTGGTCAGAGACCAAGTTCTTTCTTGTTACTGGGAAATCCCTATAAAGAATATAAAGAAATGACACCTAAGGTGAGATAGAGCTCCCTCCCAGAAAAACTGAAGCAGAAGAAGATCACGTTGACATATCAAGCCCCATCGGTAGCCATGTTGTGGTAAACAGGCTAAAATTACAAATAAAGCACTTAGAGTGATTTTGAGGTGTTAAAATACGTCGGGAAACAAAGATAGACTGAAAAATACATGTTTTTTTTAGTTGGAGGGTGGGGTTTTCCTTTAACAGCAAATGTCTGTATACTTACTGTTTCTCTAACAAGTAATAAGAAATTCAGGGAAGAAATTCTTTAACTGTGTACACCAGCTGACTGAAATGGCATCATCACTGGGGCATGGATCTGACAGTTTATAGGAGTAAACATACTGCAATAAGCCTGGAGTGACCACAACAAATCTCCTTTAATGTGTCTGAACTATTGAAGCATCTCTGCATAATATTACAGCTGTCAGTGTGCACTATTATGCAGTATATGTCAGGACCAGTTCTACCAACCATTCCATAAGCATAAGTATATAAGGTGCTGCCTCAGAATATATTCAGATGGAAATAAGCTTTACAATGAACAACTGAAAACTGAGTTTTGACTACTGACTTCCCTGAAATTCACCCATTTCTCTTTTAGCTCAGCACCTTTCAGTGCTGCCTTACTAATAGCATGTGCTTTTTGATAAAAAGCATATTGCACTCATATACACAGTATTTTTATGGGAGGTAATAATACATTTTCGGTGCTAGTAGTCCTTCCTGCTTTATTGGTAACATGCTGCCACAAGACTCTATGACTCTAGTATACCATGGTCACTGTTACTGGACACTTGCTGTTAACTTATGGTGCTATGGGTGAGGAGTCTTTTTCTTCAAAAGGTGGATGCCAACAGGAATACTTTTATGCAGTTACCTTACATGTATCAATAAACTGTCAGATACAAGATTTTAGAAAATAAATAATGAAATCTTCTAACTAATGAAATTAGGCAATATAGTATGAAAATTAAATACATGGAGAAGAATGTTCTTGTACAAAGAAATACAGAATAACGTTCTAAACAGGTAAATTGTGTAAGAAAAACACTAACACTTAGTTGGTTGTGCCACTATCACTTTGAGTAAAATTATAATCTATCTACCTCTGCCTCTTATGCCCATTTAGCAGTTGTAAAAAACCCAGAGGCAACATTCATAGACATGAGTTTACAGACCCTGGGCAGTAAGCTGTCTTCTTATCTACAGTCCAGTGAATACTACTAGAGAAAAAAGAGACTGACTCAACTGCTGAGTGGATTTTCAAAAAGAAACCATCATTCTACTTGAATTAAATAAGAAAGTATATTCTAGAATGAATCAATGCTTTGAAATTTTCAGTAGCTATAGTACTTTTGACAAATACTCACTTCCCTCATTAAGTAAAGAAATCCTAGCTCATCAATCCTTGCTGTATTAGAATTTTAAAAATAAATAACTTTCTTTAAAGCGAAGTTACTTCGATAACCAAAATGTTCGAACTCTGAATAAGATAGCTTGCATTAGAAAGTCACCAACTGAAAAAGCTCCAAGCTGTACTTAGTGTCTGTGTGTATGTGTGTTTGAAATAATTTCACTTTCATAACTTTACTGCATTTCTACAGAAAAATGTTTACATATTTTGTACAAATTTTCAAACTTCAAGCCTTTGTTGCATCTTTACTAAAACATCTCAGGTTCTATAAAGCTTATTCATATCTTAAATATTTTGTGCATCTTTACATGAAAACAATTATAGGCTTCATAAAGCTTTTCACATTTTACTACATATTTATTGAAAAACAATTGCAGGTTTTATACACCTTCTGTACATTTCTCCTCCTTTTAAAGACATCAAGTGAGCTTTCTTGAGACGGCCCTTAAAAATATAGCTTGATTTGAAGGTGCATCCTGTTAATTATAATCCACTTCCTTGCCTTGAAAGGCAATTTACATTACTGGCACCACATCTGTGCTGATATGGCATTGGGTCCCAGAGTCCACAAGGTACTACAGTAGTTGGGTAATTTCTGGGTTATCAGTGAATGTACCCCCTAACTGGTATTGTAATGGCCAGAGTTTTATGAAAGTAGTACCTTTATCTTCTTGTGGTGCCTATCCATGCATCACTGAGAAAATCTGCCAAAAGTTCCTGTTGTCATTTCTTCTGTAACCCACTGCAGACACTAAGTACTACTCTCTCTTTTTTTCTTGCCCCTCCTCCATCATGGTAGGGCTTCATCACATTAAAATGGTCGATTTTCTGTTTCTGTCTCCTACCTGGCAACTCTACAACACAATCAACATTACTTGCATTTGTTACAGGAGTGGAAGGACCCTAATTGTGCCTGTTGATTATTCTGTTGAACAGGAATAAGTTCCACCACCTTTTGCCCAATGGAGACTCTAGTCATTTGGTCATATCAAACCTGTTGTTGCAATTGTACTTTCAGTAGGTGCTTCTGTGCCTACTAAATGAACTCCCTGAGCGTGGTTATAAAATGTAGGACTTACTCTCGAGATGCCATTCAGTCTCCCCTTCATCACAATTTAACTTAAGAGATCTCCCACCATGTGACCATAAATTAGCTCAAATGGCAGAAAGTGTGCACTCTTGGAGCACCTCGCTTTATGCTTAAAGGAGATGGAGCAGATACATGTCCCACTCTGTTTAAAATGGTTTGTGAATGTTGTCAGTATAGTCTTAAAAGTAAAGCTGAATCTTCCCAGCAGTCCATTTGTTTGTGGGTGTAGTGGTAGTTTTTAGCTGTTTTACCCCACAACCATTCTATAATTGATTCAGCAGGTCTTACATGAAATTAACACTACTGTGGATAAGCATTTATTAGTGAAAGCCTACACAGCTGAAAATATCTAACAATGCATTTGACGCATTTTCTGCTTTAAAAAAGGAGAGCCATCACTTCAGGATATCTAGTAACATAGTCATAGGTTCATAGGTGTTTACTAGGCTAACAACCACAAGGGCCTTTTTAAGCCTAGCCATGCATCCCAAATCTCTGACAAGTTCTGCTACCCTTGATAAGTGTTAAGCATGGGCCTGGGACATGAACCACTTACAGGTTACCTGTGTCCATTAGAGACACAGGCGCCAAACCAGGGATGAATTTCCGGTTTCCCATCTAATTGTCCAAGTTGCACTTGAATTGGGTTAGGGAGGAACTCTGCTTCACATGGATGGGGAGCCTGTTCCATAGACGGAGTAGTCTTGAGGATACATACCTATCTCTTCAGCAGGTCCTATTTATATCACAGGCAAGGTTTAAGTCTTTAGAACAGGTAATTCTGATGTTGTTTGTTTTGTGGATATGCAGGAGGTCCAACAGAGTGGGGTCTGACAATGCCCTGTATGCCAGGCATAGATCTTCCCCCAAAAGTCTGTAGGAGACAGAATACAGGGATAGGGCCTTGAGGCAGTCTGCATAGGACATATTACTTACACCCTGTATTCTTTTAGTGAGGAACCTCTGTGGACGTCCTCAGGATATCTGGTAACATAGTTTACCATCACCAATATATATATATATATATATATATATATATATATATATATATATATATATATATATATATATATATATATACCTCTTACTAAATGTCCATGGCTACCCTTTGAAATGGTTCAGTAATCTGTAAAAATAGTAAAGTAGCCTTGCCTTTGTCTCCACTCTTGCCAACCTTTTGACACTGCTCACACATCTTGAAGTACCCTGCGAGGTTTGCCTACAAAAACAAACAGAATTTGAAAAGACTTCTATGTTATAAGAATACAAAGGAGTCTAATGGCATTCCTCTTAGGGAAGGAATTTTCCTGTGTAAAAGATGTAAAGCATGTCCGTTCATTAACAAGAATATTTTTAAACATCCCACCACTGATAGAACCTATAGATTAAGGAAATATGCAGATTGTAATACTATGAATGTTGTTTATGTAGCAACCTGCACTCATTGCTCAGGATTCTATGTGGGGAAGATCAATAGTCACTTCAAGGAGAGGATTCTTTGTCACCTGGGTGATATAAGAAATAAGAATGCTACTAATGATCTACATCAACATGTACAAAAAAATGCAGGACATAGTTTTTTTTTTATTTTTGTTTTGGTAGTTATTTGTGACTGTATCAGGGGAGGTGATTTGTATAATAAGACTGAAATAGCTGAGACTAAGTGGATAGCAGATCTGCAATTGGATAAACAGCCGGGATTGAATGGCTGATTCCCGTTAAGCCTATATTGAAAGGGCGGAGGCTCCAAAAACAATGACCTCTGATTGATTAGATGTGTTATTTTAAATAAAGGGTGAAATTTGTTTACTTTCAGGATCTGAGGAAGGTCAGTGACTGAAAGCACTTATCCTGTTTTGAGTTTTAAATAGTTTTTATTGCTTATTTGCATTTTTTATCATTTATGTGCATTTATTAAACTTACTTCTGTGGAAGCAGCTCTTGTCTTATTTGGATTTACTTTTGTCTAGACCAAGCTGCTTTTAGTGATCGGGGGGTTGTTCTTTTATAATATAGAAGATGGTAGGGGTGGGTGAGGATCTAATAGGTTGGAAGATCATAAAATGAGTTTTTTTTTTGTTGGGGTTAAGTATGAGCTGGGATTTTGATAGCCGTAATTCTGTATCAGAGAAGGACTTCTGGGTTATACCTTGGGGGTGTTGACGGGTAGGTGTGCCGCATATAAGTGTTATGTCATCTGCATATTGGATAATGTAAGCTAATGAAGTAGTGGTACTAAGGTCATTTGTAAAGATACTGAAAAGTAGAGGGCAATATGACTGTTTGTTGGTGACCGTCTAGATAACTATGGAACCATAAGAGGGCAGAAGGATTAAGGTTCAATTTGGAAAGAAAAGTTAGTAATTTGTTGTGGAAAACTGAATCAAAGGCCTTGGACATATCAAGGAAGACAACAGAAACTATTTTTCTTTAATTTCTAAGTTGGTTGATGGCATTAGTGAAGCTAAGAAGAGCACTTATGTTACTGTAATAAGGTCTAAACCCATGTTGAGAGCTGGTTAGAAGGCTATTGGTGGTAAGATATTGGAGAAGCTAAGAGTGAATGCATCTTTCAAGGAGTTTTGATAGTGGGGTCAGAATGACGATGGGTCTGTAATTTGAGAGTTCTGATGAGATTCCGCCTTTGTGTATGGGAGTTATGTAAGCACTTTTCCATATTGATGGACCGTATTATTCTGCAATAGATTTATTTATAAGAATAGACTCTGAATACGATATGGTTTCAGCTGCTAATTTTAAGTATTCAGCTGGCAGGTTATCTGCTGCTAATGTGGTAGGTTTGAGTTTCTTTAGTAGCTTCGGTAATGCAGCTGTAGAGACAGGCTGGTAAGAGAAAGAGGATTTTTTTAATGGAAGGTTTTGGAGGTGATGTTGGATCAAAGTTATTATTTTTAATTAGAGGTAAAATACTTTCAGTGAAGTACTTATTAAATTCTTCTGCAATGGTTCCAGTGTAATTTGGTATATTGGAGGAAGGGGCTGAGTTTTGTCCTGGGAGAAAGATGGTTTTATTTGTGCTCCAAAATTTTTGAGGATTTTGTTGATGTTTCCATTGTAAGTTAGTGTAGTAGTTCTTTTTGTTGAGGTTGATTTGATGTTTTTCCTTATTTCTAATTTGTTGGAAAGCTGTGCGATTATTTTGGGTTTTACAAGTGCGCCATAATTGCCAAGATTTGTCCCTTAGCTTAAGGAGGCTTCTAGTTTCTTTAGTTAGCCATGGTGTACACTTAGCATTTGTGTGAACTGTCCTAGGAGGGGCTAAGCTGTTAAGAACGTTAAGGAAGATGGTATTAAAATATTCTACTGAATTGTCTAGGGGCAAATTGTTAAGTGGGGATGAGTTACATGAGTTTTTTAGTAAGCTTTTAAGTGTTGGTGGTTGAAGTTTTTCTTACTACGGATTTGACGAAAAGTGGTATATTTGATAGGATTGAAATATTGTCTTAATAAATAGGTTGGCATATGGTCACTGAGACTGTCAGGTAGAGAACTAGCATGTTGGTAGAGGTGTGGTTTGTTTGTCAATGTCCAATCTAGTATTGATTGCCTGTTTGATTTTTTTGTCTATTCTAGTAGGAGTTTGGATAAGTTGTGTAAAGCCATAGAGGTCAATATGATTACTTGGGTTATGTGAGTTACATGTTATCCAGTCTATATTTAAATCGCCCATAATGATAGTTTCTTGAGCTATGGATTTTGATATAGACTGGAGAATGTATTAGAGATATTGTTGTGGGGTGGGACATAGATGGCTATAATGGTTATGTACTTGTTATGGTTAACTTGCAGCATAGTTGGTAAGATGTCAATGTTATTTGGGTTTGTTATTGTAAGATTAAGTGGTAGCAGTGTCAGGTCATTCTTGCATAGTATGGCTAGACCTCCACCTCTTTTATCCTCTTTTATCCTTTCTGACTACTCTAAGAATGCTGCAACCAGCTGGAATAATTTCATTATCTGTAATCCATGCTTTCAACCAGGTCTCTGTTAAGATAGTGATATCTGAGGAGTAAAGGGAAATAGTACCATGCAGTTACTGGAGCTTCTTGTGCAAATAAATGTAAAGCAAAATGTTTTGCACAGAAAGATGGCATAAGAAAAACACTAACTGCTAGCTGATTCTACCACTACCACTAAGTGAAGATAACCACAATCCATCTACCTCTGGCTTTTATGTCCATGTAACAGTTATAAAAAGCTCACAGCAAAATTTATCAACATGATGTTGCACACTGTGGACAGTAGTCTATTTTCTTATCTGTTAACTACTGAACACTCCAACGGGAATAACACAAACTGACTGACCCAACCTCTGAACCAGATTTCAAAAAGAAAGAGTCAGTTTACTTGAAGAAATTCCAGGGAGTGAATTGGAATAAGTCATCACTGGGAAATATTCAGCTAGCACAGTCTCTTTAGACAATTCTCCCCTTCTGGCATTTAGAGAAAGAAGTTCTAGAAAATACAATTGTAGGTTTCAAATATCTTTTTTCGATTTTATGCTATTGCTACTTCTTTCCTGAAGAAAAAAAAACTGCAGACTCGATACAGCTTCTCCACAGGAACTATGAGATAATATGTCTTTATATGAACTGAAGATCATATGAAGTTAAATCCCCTTCAATCAAATAAGCAGAAGAGTGTTGATGAGTAATCCACATTTGGTCTGTAAAGCTTTAAAATGACCACAGCTACCCCTCTGCAAAGTATATTAAGGACAATTAGCCTCCCTCAGACCCGTATCACATGTTTTGGACATCTAATGTGAGGGTCTTCAACAGAGCTGTAATCTTCCCCACTCATGCCCACCTCTATTTGGTGAAGCATATGTATCGCTCACCCACCCATCTGATAAGCTTATAATGTCCTCCACCTTTGGTTTAGTTTCTTGTTCAAGCTCCAGGACAATATCTCAGCAGTGCAAATGTTTCAACACTTTACTTCTTTTAACAAGAGAATTCCTCCACTGAACATTCCAGGAAAGTATCTTTGCCTTAGTTGTGTAGACAATTTATTCCATTAAAATGGCAACAATGACCTTTTGAACAACTCTTATAAAATTTATATTATTATGAAAAGAAGCACTATCAATCAATAAGTCAGTGACAGACCCATGTAATGATCTCCTTAATGTTTTTTTCACCAGCAATTAGCTCACAGTAAGCTGGCAAATGAAAAATAAATCCTGTACCATCTTCCCTCCCTCCCTCTCAGCAAGAAGTGTTAGTTGTAAAAATGACATTTCTATGTGAACATTTACTGTGAACAAAGACACCTCATATACTTGGGTCTAGACTATAACCACAAAACCTCACATATGCGAATACGGAAATGTTGACACATATTGAGCAAACCGCGAAAACACCGAACGTCCTGAACCGCGAAATTTAAAATGTCGAATCGGCATAGTTGGACAACCCCACTGCCCACTACATGCTACCTACCCAAACAAAATAAATAATCCACATGCATACACTTAACAAAACCCTACTTCTAACCCTAAACTAAAGCTTACATATATTACTATGTATGCACTTACCTTAACCCACACCCTAACCCCAAGGTCTGTAACAATTGCACACTTACCTTAAGGAACTATACTGGAGAAGGGCCAACTATGATGATTCGACATTTCGAATGTCGCGCTTCAGGACGTTCAGTGTTTTCGCAGTAAACTCAATATGTGTTGATGTTTCCGTATTCACACAACTGTGGTTTCACGGTTGTAATAGGTAACCCATATACTTAACAAAGGAATCTAAAATAACAACATGGACAGTACTCCACTGTGGTTTAGCTTGCCATAGGGCAACTGGTCATAGAGAATAGGCTCGGGAACTGACATAATGGTTAAGGCATTTACCTCAAAAACATAAGGTACAAGATTTGATTTTCACCACCGAAGGGAAATTGTCTAGGCTTAAAATGGCCTGCAAGTCAGATAGACTTGTACTTATCTATGAACCCATTATTTATATTTGGTATGTTGCACTAATACCCTATCATAATTAAAGCTTATTTGATTACCAACTGACCTATTCCACTACTTACCAGGCTGCAGAAAGTGTATTTCTTCTCTTTGAGTTCAGTTACCTCAGTTAATCTCTTCTAATCTCTGTAATTGAATGTTCTTGCTTGTCCAAAGAACAACAAAAGCAACAACAGCAAAGGATATAATTGTCAGTATGAGACTTCTAATAGTCTCATATTAATGATGGTGGTGTAATGAGCAGTCAGTTCTGCTGGCATGTCCAGACTTCTCCCCTTCAACCTGTGACTTCCACCAGGCTTCATCATTTACTTCTTACAGGGCTCTGAAGAAAATTTCCACCCCTCAGGTTGTGTAATGCCTCACCAACTTCCTCTTACCAGCTTCACTGCTCAACTCAGTACACATTGAGCTACCTTCTTTTTTATCAATAGACAAGGGCCACATCCAAGCACCTATTGGTTCAAATGTGCTGTCATTATGGTCATTCACCCTGTAGATCACGGATATAGAATGAAGGAATTTATTACCCACTGAACTAACAACTCTAACCTCTCTTTCACTCTTTAAAAATAAACTTTTGCTATTCCTTAAGACCCACTGGCACTGCAGCTGTACTCACCCTGACTAACTTCTTTCCTTTTAAACTAATACTTGCTCTTTAACTTATAACATTTTCCTAGAGCAGTAAAATACCATATTATTGAAAATAAACTTTATTATATGCTGCATATAGACCATCTCTTGCACACTACCTATTGATGCTTACTGCTTATTTCATCACCACTGATTATTGTATTCATATATTTATAAAACAAAAAAAAAAATTTTTTTTTACATATATTTTCATGCTATTATTTTTGTTGAGACCTGTCATGATTTCTGCATTATTTGTATATTTGTTATAATTTGATCTGTTATGACTTTTTATATGTCTATCTTGGAGCTTTTCTCCCCGGGCCTCTACTGAAAATGGACATGTATCCAGCTAGACTAGCCCGGTCAACAAATGTAAAATAAAATAAATAATAAATAAATAAATATTTAACTTTATACAGAGGGAATAGTTTCCCTATAACCTCTAGTTACCTTAGCAATGCTCTAAACAAGATGAAAATGAGAAGGGAAGACAAAGACTGAGAGAAGGAAAATGAGGGTGGCTATCCATTGTTTTAGCTGCCATACAAAGACCTCTTCATCTCACTTGCATTTCAGATCACTTTTATATAAAATCTCCAACAAATTAACAGCACTATTTATGTTCAGAAGACTCACTCACTTCACTGACGCTAGTAGCTTCACTCATATTAAAAACATGTTAGTCAAAAGCTCGGTTACTGTCTGCATACATCCCCAAATCTATGACTACTGTGTCTATTCTTAGAGGTGTTCTGTCAATGAGGTAGTTTTCTGGGGTGGCCGACTTTCCAAAGGGTACTATTATGTATTTCTTGGCATTGAGTTTTAAGCCATGGTTCTGGTACCAGCTATTTGTCTATGTCAGCCCTTCCTGAAGGATTAGTGTTTTGAGGGAGTAATATGACTGCTCTTAGTTTGCAATCATCAGCAAACATAGGCAGCCAGAGGCCCTTAATGTTGTCCTTAATTTCTGAAAATTAAATGCTAAAAAACAGTGGAATCAGTAGAGAACCCTGAGGGACTGGTCTCTTTCTGGAGGTGGGCTCCCTTATCCTAACTTCTTGGGTCCTATCTGAGATCCAGCTGGCTGTCCAACGTGTAACAAAGGGGGTCTATGCCCAATTCCATGCATTTATGGAGTGGGGTATTGTGTCAAATACATTGGCCAGATCAAGGTAGACATTATGCATTATTTTGCTCTGTTCTATTGCCTTGAAACTGCCAGGATGAGTAGGCATGATCTTCCCTTGATGAAACTGAACTGGGTTGAATCCAGTCTCTGAAGGTTTCCTTTGTCATTATTTATCATTTCCATGATAATTCTTTCTATGGCTTTGCATATGAGATTAGTCAGACTTATAGGTCTGTAGTTTCCAGGATCCGTAGATGATCTAACCTAACCCATATGCAGAGGGATGACAGTTGCAGTTCTCCATTCGTACGGCATGAAACCTGACTGGAGGCTATGATTGAAAAAGGACTGTAATTGTTCTGATAGCTTGTGTTTCATGCTGTTTAGGAAACATTCTGGAATATTACCAGGGCCCATCAATGTTGTGTTCTTGGCCTTAGAGAGTGTGTTTAGGACCTGCTCCCTAGTAGTAGTTGGGGGGTTATGTTTGATGGTATTTCTTGAGGGATGGGCGGGGGGGAGGGGGTAAAATTGGAGCTTATGTTTTGGCCAGTATATTTGCTATATCTTCCAGCTTCACGTAGGTAGCTCCATTTACTATTAGTTCTGCACAGTTTACTATTAGATGTTCGAAGCGAACTCCGTCGACTGCACTTTTGTCGAACACGGAAGTTCAAAAACGGTAATATCAAACACCAAAAGCCAACCTAGGAACAGGTTTTAACATGGGTCAAGATAGGGGAGAGGTTTGTAGTTCGGCAATAACACTGTACACCTATCTCGACCCATGTTAAAACCATTCCTAGGTTGGCTTTTGGTGTTAGATATTACCATTTTCGAAATTCCGTGTTCGACAAAAGTGCAGTCGACGGAGTTCCCTTCGAACATCTAATAGTAAACCATTCTGCACATTGTTATGCACTGCCTTTGAGATTGCAGGCATAGCTAATGAAAGCTTAATGGTTGTTCTTGGCCTGGGAGGCTATTCTTATGCCAAACTTGGTTTTGGTAGTCTTGACTTGTCTTCTGAGTTGTTTGTTCAGATTGATGAGGTAGGTTTTATCCTTTTAGTCATTGCATCTCTTGACTTTTGCCATGACCTTCTTCCTTTTGTTGTAAAACCTATTTATGTTAGGATTCCACCAGGGTGGCTTGTTTCTAAGTTTATTCTTAGATTATTTCTGGTGGGCACAACTGCCTCATTACTTCTATTTACATGATTGTGCAGAGTTTCTGTGAACAGTTCCAAAGCTGCCTATGTGTTCTTAGGATTTGGTGGGGCTTGAAATTTTGTCAGGTTATCATTTAATAATAGGAAGTTTACCTTGGAAGGTTCCTAATGGCTGCACGATTAGCCAGGATCATAGGTTTTATTTGTATTTTTATTTTAAAGGACACAGCTTTATTGTATGACCTTACCAATGAGGATGTTACACTTGGGGGTGCAGCATTCTCTCATGTTTGTGAGAACCAGGTCCAGTATGTTTGTGCTCCTAGTGGGAGTGTGGATTATCTGATCCAGGGTTTTTGTGTTTACAAAATTAAGGAATCTTTGAGCCTATATGTTATGGGTCCTATATGAATTCCTCTTTATAGAAGGGATAGTTAAAGTCGCCCATGAATATGGTAATAGGTTAAATGGTGTGTCTCTCCAATACATCTAAGTATGAGTTATGGGTTTCTTGGGACAAAAAGGTGGGCTTGTAACTTGCAAGTATATGGTACTAGGCTTTGCCTATAATGATTTAGACAAAGAGAAGCTCAAGTGCAGCATCATGTTTAACCAGCCTTGAGGTGAGCTTGTTTTTGATGAATATTGAAACACCAAATAATTGAGTCTGATGAAATCTCCTGGACTAAAGAGGAAAGCACTTACTCTGTGGTTTAATAAGTTTGTATTTTATATTTGTTTTGGAACAGTTTGTGAACGCTATTTTTATTTTATTTGATGTCTGGAGTTAAAGTGTTTTCTGGTGTTTGGTCTTTGACAAGTGAATAGTGAGACACTTCTACCTTTAGTCCCTGCATGTGCAGAAGCTGGCCAGCATAAGTGGTAGGCATTGTAGCCCTTCAGTGTCAAGGGGCTCTCTGTGGCTTTAAATCATGTCTTGGTAACTGCACAGATGTTTGCATTCTCCAGGATGAGGAGACCTTGGAAAGAGTGGAGCTTCCTATTAAAACCCCTGACGTTAAGCAATAATACAATCAGATTCCCTCTGCTTGGTTTTGCTATGTTAATGGAATTTGAATCCTGTAAAATTACATGATTAGATCTTTCAATGATATTAAAGCAATTATGGAAAGACACTGAATATTTTTAGGGTGGACACGAATATCTTTAGTATAATGGGGGACCAAGAAGATTTGTGTATACGCAACAAAAGTAATTTAAAGATGAATTTGAAAAAAAAAAAAAGATAGCAGCTATACACAGATGATACAAAGGGCAAACAAATAATATAATTGTAACATATATTATTGAGATTATCATCACTTTTTAGGACTTCAAATTCACAATTATAATTTAAATTTAGGAAAGGAAAAAACATCTGGTTTAGTATATTTTTATTTGCACGCAGCACCAAATGCAACTGTTACTATACTATTATGTCTCCGTAGAAGATGTATGACCATTATTTAATTATGACTATTATCAGAAAGGAAATGGAGAAACGCAAAATGCAAACATTTGTAAGACAGTGATAAGTTTTTTATTTTAGATTTTTATTTGGAATTTTATAATTTTGTGATGGCAACAGCAAGGGGAAAAATAGGGAAAGAATAAAGAAAAGAGGTATAAGAGAAAATCACTGTCTGCGTCTAAATGACTATATATCCATAAAACCTATGTTGGATGACTATGGAGAATCTGTTCTGCTTACTGCCTTACTGGAACTGTTACATTTGCTTTTGGTTTTGCTATGTTGTAAGGTTTGTCAGTTTGGCATTGCCTAAAAATGGCACTATGGGGAGGCTAATATTTTAGCTAATATTCACAAACCTGGAGGGGAGAGGTGCAGACCATCCTGACAAAGTAATGTGGTCTGTCAATCATGTCCACCCATGCTAACAAATATTGTGCCCTCTTGGAATCACACCAATAGTTAAGCAATTTTTTAAAGTCGATCATCTTCTGTTCATATTGTGGCACCATCCTTGGTGAAGGTAGAATGCTGCTTAATGCTAGGCTCATACCTGTCTAGAACACGTAGTCCAAGAGCTCCATCATGTCTCTTTTCATAAAGTCCAAGTAGGTACGTCACAGACTGTTAACACCCAGATGGACTATACTGAGTCATACTTGGACTTGGAGTTAAGTGACTTGCATGTGTGACACTAGTGGCTTTACTCATCTTAGTATTAACAGCATGTCCTTCTCCATGACCAGTAACCATCTGTCTCCTGGTGTGAAAACTGTTCCATTGAAATGGATCTCACAGGAGCTGTTTTCTCCATAGGATCACTAATAAAAAGGCTGCTGAACATGATGGACTTATGCAGCAGTTAAAAATTAAGAAATTGGTGAGTTATATTTTTACATGCAAAGTATATGAGAAAATATGTGAATGTGTGGTACTTGGTGTTGTCTGCAAGTATGTATAACTGAGTGTGACTGAGCTTCAGAAAATTCCAAAGCTATTACAATAAGGTTATGTCCCTTGTTCCTAAAGTGCAGAAATTTTGGAGATGATTATAGCAAAGACAGTAAACAGTATGCACAAGCAAACATAGTTTTCATTTCTGCTACATTTGTCTGATTTACTTCTACTTTCTTTAGATCATTTGTGTTTTATTAAGAGGTTGCAGAAAACTGCTGTACATAGAAGTTATGTTTAGGTGTGTAGTATGGTTCTGGTAGAAGTTATGTTTATGTGTGTGGTATGGTCCTGGTAGAAATCATATTTATATGTGTAGTATGACTCTGGCAGAAGTTATGTTTAGGTGTGTGGTAAGGTTCTGGTAGAAGTTATATTTACATGTCTAGTATGGTTCTGGTAGAAGTTATGTTTACATGTGTAGTATGGCTCTGGTACAAGTTAAGTTTACATGTGTAGTAGAAGTTATGTTTAGATGTGTAGCACAGCTCTGGTAGAAGGTATGTTTAGATGTGTAGTATGGCTCTGGTAGAAGTTATGCTTACATGTTTAGTATGGCTCTGGTAGAAGTTGTGTTTAGGTGTGTAGTATGGCTCTGGTAGAAGTTATGTTTAGGTGTGGTATGGTTCTGGTAGAAGGTATGTTTAGATGTGTAGTATGGCTTTTGTATAAGTTATGTTTACATGTGTAGTATGTCTCTGGTAGAAGTTATGTTTACGTGTTTAGTATGGCTCTGGTAGAAGTTATGTTTAGGTGTGTAGTATGGCTCTGGTAGAAGTTATGTTTACATGTGTAGTATGGCTCTGGTACAAGTTAGGTTTACATGTATTGTATGGCTCTGGTAGAAGTTATGTTTAGACGTGTAGTATGGCTCTGGTAGAAGTTATGTTTAGGTGTGTGGTATGGCTCTGGTAGAAGTTATGTTTAGGTGTGTAGTATGGTTCTGGTAGAAATTATGTTTACATGTGTAGTATGGCTCTGGTAGAAGTTATGTTTAGATGTGCAGTATGCCTCTGGTAGAAGTTATGTTTACATGTGTAGTACGGCTCTGGTACAGGTTAGGTTTACATGTGTAGTGTTGATCTGGTAGAAGTTATGTTTAGGTGTGTAGTATGGCTCTGTTAGAAGTTATGTTTAGCTGTGTAGTATGGCTCTGGTAGAAGTTATGTTTAGGTGTGGTATAGTTCTGGTAGAAGGTATGTTTAGATGTGTAGTATGGCTTTTGTAGAAGTTATGTTTACATGTGTAGTATGTCTCTGGTTGAAGTTATGTTTACATGTTTAGTATAGCTCTGGTAGAAGTTATGTTTAGGTGTGTAGTATGGCTCTGGTAGAAGTTATGTTTACATGTGTAGTATGGCTCTGGTACAAGTTAGGTTTACATGTATTGTATGGCTCTGGTAGAAGTTATGTTTAGATGTGTAGTATGGCTCTGGCAGAAGTTATGTTTAGGTGTGTGGTATGGCTCTGGTAGAAGTTATGTTTAGGTGTGTAGTATAGTTCTGGTAGAAGTTATGTTTACATGTGTAGTATGGCTCTGGTAGAAGTTATGTTTAGATGTGCAGTATGCCTCTGGTTGAAGTTATGTTTACATGTGTAGTATGGCTCTGGTACAAGTTAGGTTTACAGGTGTAGTGTTGATCTGGTAGAAGTTGGGTTTAGATGTGTAGTATGGCTCTGGTAGAAGTTATGTTTAGATGTGCAGTATGTCTCTGGTAGAAGTTATGTTTACATGTGTAGTATGGCTCTGGTAGAAGTTATGTTTACATGTGAAGTATGGCTCTGGTAGAAGTTATGTTTAGGTGTGCAGTATGCCTCTGGTAGAAGTTATGTTTACATGTGTAGTATGGCTCTGGTAGAAGTTATGTTTACAAGTGTAGCATGGCTCTGGTAGAAGTTTTGTTTAGGTGTGTAGTATGGCTCTGGTAGAAGTTATGTTTAGGTGTGTAGTATGGCTCTGGTAGAAGCTATGTTTAGGTGTGTAGTACAGCTCTGGTAGAAGTTATGTTTACATGTGTAGTATGGATCTGGTACAAGTTATGTTTAGATGTACAGTATGGCTCTGGTAGAAGTTATGTTTAGGTGTGTAGTACAGCTCTGGTAGAAGTTATGTTTACATGTGTAGTATGGATTTGGTACAAGTTATGTTTAGGTGTGTAGTATGGCTCTGGTACAAGTTATGTTTAGGTGTGTAGTACAGCTCTGGTAGAAGTTATGTTTACATGTGTAGTATGGATTTGGTACAAGTTATGTTTAGGTGTGTAGTATGGCTCTGGTACAAGTTATGTTTAGGTGTGTAGTACAGCTCTGGTAGAAGTTATGTTTACATGTGTAGTATGGATTTGGTACAAGTTATGTTTAGGTGTGCAGTACAGCTCTGGTAGAAGTTATGTTTACATGTGTAGTATGGATTTGGTACAAGTTATGTTTAGGTGTGCAGTACAGCTTTGGTAGAAGTTATGTTTACATGTGTAGTATGGATCTGGTACAAGTTATGTTTAGGTGTGTAGTATGGCTCTGATAGAAGTTATATTTAGATGTGTAGTGCAGCTCTGGCTTCATTGCTTCCCTCAGTCTCCTCTCCAAATTATGTAAGACAATCCACTAAAGTACCTGCTTCATTCTTTGTAGTTGGTAAGATCAGGTATTTTTGTATCTCAGTTGCAGAAGTCAGGGCGAGAGAATCCTCAGTCAGTCCCTTTAGGAAGATTTTAAGCTTGCCTTGGAGCAACAGCTACATTTTATTCCATGATATTTGCCTTTCATGAACTCCTGCCAGCACTGCTTTCCTCTTTGTGATAAGTATATCTGAATAGTCTTGATTGGTAGTCTTCTAATGTTGAATGCCACAACCCATTGTGCCCTAAGCATGTTTAATATTCGCACTATATTCCTCCACCAAAGCATCTTAATCACAAGAACACTTGAGGTGCATCAGGGTCTGAGGTTTGTGGTGTTGAAAAACACAGAGGTTTTATCATGCCACATGCAAGGAACTAGGACAAGTTGTTGTGTCTCAGAAGTATTCCTTGAGTAACGATAGACACTCTAACACTGCCTCTTCCCTTCCAGTTTCCAATTACTTCTTCCTGTCATGTTTTCTAAGTATTCAAAGTTGTCAGTCAATTCTTGTTCCCTCTGAAAGAGAAACAGCAAGGCCTGATCATGCTACCTGGCAGGGAAGTCTGACAATTTACCCATATATTTTTTCACCTTAGATGTCCTCTTCTTTTACACTTTTCCAATCACCAGAATTGTCCATTACAGCATCTCACATATGCTAAATAAAAGCTAATATACTATGTAGTCTGCAGTGCAAGTATGAAGTCTAGATTACAAATTCCTTTTCCGTCTCATTCATGTCTGTTCGTTTGTGGTTCTCTATAGGTGGTCTGACTCCCGGGATCTGTGTTTCCTGTTGGACAGCATCCAATCCTACATTTTGGCTTTGGTAGTTTTTTTGTAATTCTCCCAAGCGTCTTTCACTGTGGTAATAAAAATCTGATATTTTAGGCAGCTTATTCACATGGTATTTTAACTTTTAAACATCTATTCACTTGCACTTTTTGAATGAAGCTGCCATATGTAAGAAGCAGGATTAACAAAAAATCTACATTCATGACATTTCCAACAATGTTTTTTGCAATATTTTCGGCAGCTGATTTAAGACAAGGATTTATTGTCTAAAACCCTCTTTTTTTTTGTAACAACATCTTGACTTTTCTAAATATTGCATTATAATGATCTACTTGAGCATAATAGTAAGAGCCATGCAGTTTTGAGTAAACGTGTTTACAGTGTACTTATAAAGGATGGCCCAGTAACAGGGTGTATAGGGAACTTTGGGAGAAAGTTGCCAAAAATGAATTACAGGCATTGATCGTGATCATTCACAGTTATAATTATTGGGTCAATCCAATGTTATGTAGTTGGTTCATAATCTGGTTTATCTTATTGGAGGGCTATAGTTTCATTACTTTTGACAGTAACTTCTTCATAGTGGGGTAAAGTTATATGTTTATTGTCAACTTTCAACATACACATTCAGCATGTAACCTCCATCATAACTGTCAGTATAATGCTTCCTTATGCATGCTTTTACTGTGGTATCCCTGATGACAGGCCTGACATAAAAGCTCTACTGTGATGTGTAATATTATAAACTGTTATTTTCTGATCCTGTAGTCTCTCTCACAACTGGGACAGTATCAGCAGTACTGTTATGCAGCTTATAGGAAGTATTGCACTGGTTTACCTAACTGACCTGCATGGAATTTATAATTCTGTGCAATTATGTTGTCCCAGTACAATACTGTATTTCTGACAAGTCAGCTTCCATAAACTCAAATACATTTATGAGCTTTGTTAGTTGCACAGTATATTCAGAGATTTCATTTTTCTGAAATGTTTCAAAAGAGGCATTGCTAGCCTATGTGTTATAAAACTATTCTCATCCATTCTTTAACATCCATGCTTTCACTATGACTGAGTGGATTCCTATGAAAGCCCATCTCTTAGCAGTTTGGAATCTATCCAGGTGTTGAATTTTGGGTCTATGTTCGCTCATCGTAAAAAACATTACAGCGAATGGCTACTAATTGAACATTAGACAGCGAAAGTTTAACGTTCCGAAAAAGCTTAACCACAAAAAATAATTCACTGAATGGCCATAGTTGGGCAACATCGCAAATGGAACCAACCAAGGTGGGGTGCTCCACCCCCCACACCTCCCCTAACTATATATACCAACTCCAAGAGCGTGCTACAGTGAGGAATAGGGCAAATTTTAAAAAGTTCCCTTCACTTACCTTATGCATCACAGTACTTCCTGGTTGTTGGCCAAGTATGGCCATTCAGTTAATTATTTTTTACTGTCAAGCATGTTCAGAACGCTAAACTTTCACTGTTTAATGTTCAGTTAGCAGCCATTCACTGTAATGTTTTTCCATGAGCGAACATAGACCCGTTGAATTTCATGCGGCAGCTAACCCATTTTACAAAAAAAAAGTTTACTTCATTTCCTTTGGGTACAATTATACTTTTCAGTTCTTTATATATAATGCGGTGTATCTATATGATGTTACAGACTGATATGCATAAATGGCACTGAATATTTCTTCATTGTTACTTGTTTTAGTCTGTTTACCCATATGAACTTGGGTGCACATTCTAAATTAATGAAAAGTTCATTTTCAAAAGTTGGTGTATAGATTTTTCGTATGTTGGTTAACGTGTGATATATGTATTTGACGCCCTCTATGAAATTTACATTTTTTTACTTAGTGTTTATGCTGTCTTGTGTCTGTCAGAATTTTCCTGACAGTTAATGAATTGGAAGATATCATATAAAGATACTTCACACAGTGATGAACCTCTTGTCATAAGTTATAGCATACATGAACAGCTATATGTATTAAAGACTGTAAAATACCAACATCGTTTTTTTCTTAAAGTATAGCTTAATTTCTCCCCATTGCATGCTTTGGCTTTATTATCTGAGGTTGTGAAATGATACATGTTTTGTTCTTCTAAAAATACCTAGAAAATGACAATTTAAAAATTCAGAACCTTTGTTCATATTATTTTAGGCTTGCAGGCATGAGGAAGAATAGTTTTGAATGGCTACACAGCAAAGTCTCTACTATTGTTTCAGTATAAATGGTAAGAAAGTGGGTAAACAGGCAGTGAAAAGAGGGAAGAGCAAGCAGAGGGGCACAGAGAAGGACAAGGGGGAAGGAAGAATGTTATGGAGGGTGAAATCAAGGGTGTGTTTTTTGGCAGGACAGATCCTCATTTTTTCATATTCCTAAGAAGGGAAGAGGGGGGATGGTTTATGCAGGAAAAAGGGTATATTGTTGGCAGCAGGGGTATAGAAGCAAACACTAAAGACAAACAAAGAATTATAGGGGAAATCATGACAAAGATGGGGTGGGGAACACAAAGGAGTGACACAGACAGGAAGGGCAACTGGTGATAAAGAGGATTTGACTTCCAAAAGGGAGGGAAGTGACACACATTGACAGAAAACACCATGGTGTACGATAAGGTAGGATGGGATGTTGGCTGACTGACAAGGTGCATACTGCCACACCCACCCTAAGGTCAGTCATCTCTGTGTCTGCCCTCATGACCGCACAAAGCCACTGTTGGTCTGCTGGGCAGGGCCAGGCAGCTGTGCAACCCTACTGGTCATATGAGGACATGCTCCCAGCTGCCAAAGCTTGTGCCTAGCAGCCAGTCCACCAAGGCCATCAACAGGCCTTCTACCTTCCACCAAGTGAAATAAAGAGACCCATCAGTGGCAATTCCTGATGCATAGCTTACATTACCATTAGATACAAACCACAAGAGGATGCCATGGACCCCTCCCTACAGGTTGTCTTTTCTCAGATTATCGGTGTCACCCTACAAAGAGGCTGGCCTCAAGGAAGATGGGGACCCAGCATGTGATGGCAAGGCAGGAGTATGGTGTGGTGTCTACTGTCACATCACATCCACTGCTGCAGTAGACAGTGTATAAAATATGACTGTAAATAGAGAGAAATAAATCAACAAAGGACAAATAAAAAATAAAAAGGGCAATGATGAAGAGAGAGAGAGACACACACACACAACAAATGCAATCTTCAGTAATTTGTGCTACATTGAGTGGCAGTACAATCCTTGGAGCAGTAAAATACTGTTAACTGAAGCAACAAACAAAACACAATACCCTGACCAGAAAGCAGGTAGTACAGCAATATGTGTACCATAAGAGTTAAGAATAAATGCCACTTAGCCACACCCCCATATTTGTGGCAGGTGCACAATACATGAGATGCAAAGAATGATCATAAAGGCCTAGGAAACTGAGCTGAGCAACATCAGGAACCTGAAGGCTCCAGCCCAAAGGAGCTTACATCATGTGGCAGACATGGTCTATCAGGCAATGCCTTGCATGACAACATGGTGACCATGTCACAGAGACATAGCAATGAATATCCAAATGTAATACGCATGGGCCACATGTACCATTAAAGTACCATGACATAGGATAGCTACCGTTAACCGTCAACTGTCAGCTTTTCAGATGCATGCCTTTGGTATGCCAGGTGTAGCAGAAACTGGCAGAGGTGCTTGAATGGACAGTGGATGAGTAAGGCATAGCAGAGCAATCAGAGCACCTTGTATGAATGGCACAGGTGAGGCCATGGACATGGCACTGTAGGAATGCAAACAGTCAGAGCCAAAGTAGACTATAACACCTGTGATAATAGTAGAATACCCACTGTCAGCCCAGTCTGCATCACAATACCACTGGTGGAAATCTCTGGAGGTAGAAGAAGTTACTCTTCTTTGACAAGATATGTGACGCATAATGCAAATCAAAGCTGAATGCAATGGTTAAACTAACTAGTATTAATGTAAAAAAGAACAATGAAGCAGGTCTCTACCAAATATCCATCTATAAAATCAGTGGCATGGACATTCCATAATGTCTGCTCAGCCTAGTTTGGTGTCTCTGGCAGATCAGCTTGTTACCCTCTATCTCACCTGGTGCTGAAAAACAAATAGCAAAAAGAAAGACATCCACAACCTACAACTTCTGCATATGGCGGACGAAGTATGTTACTTAAGTACAAGTAACCACCTGTCAATAACAGTAACCTGAACTGATATGTAACCAGGGATATAAGATCACCTAGATCATTGTTTATTTGTTCAGCTAAAATATGTTCCAAAGCCTTGCAAATAATACGAGTGAGATTTATAGGACTGCAATTCCCAGGGTCAGTATAGTGAACACATTTATACAAGAGCACCACAACAGCAATTCTCCACTCCTCAGGGGAAATAACCAGTGCAGGGACTCAGGTTGAAGAGATTTTGCTAAGTGGGACTTTAAACTTCTCAGCAGTATACAAGGATATTGTTAGGACCCATGGAAATAGTATTTGCAATTTTGGAAAGTGCCAAAAGGACATGATCCAAATTGATCTGAAGAGAGTGAGATAGTGCAGGGAAGAGAGGATAGGGTGAATGGAGTGAATCTGAAAGAGAATTAGCCTGCAAGAATATTAGCAATGTCCTTTGGGTCAGAGAAGGAAGCCCCAATTTAAGATAACTTCAGTACAGAATTTTAGGTTAATTCTAATCTTCCTAACATAGCTGAAAAGGTCCTTACGGTTATCTTTTGAATTAGTTGAAATCCTAAGTTCATAGTTGGCCTTACATTTCCTAATGGTAAGTTTGAGATACTACAAGTTTTTAAATCCCTTCTATATTGATGAGGTAGACATATTTTAGTGATGGCCAGGAGCCTTTTGTTGATGATGTGGCAGTTCCACCATATGTGTCTAATTCTAAACTTGCCATTATATTTACTCTAGACTGGTACAGATGCCTCAATGTATCTATCCAAGAGGGAATAAAATTCGGAGTAGTAAGTAGCAACCTCAGTTACAAGATCTGTTGAGGAGCTAAATCATCTGTGATTGTCAATAAGATCAATAAATAGTAAATAATCAGTCTTGGAAGAATCCCTGATTATAGAAGAGTTATCAGGAATCAACAAATAGACTTTCATAGAGAAGATCACAGCAGGATGGTCAGGTTTGACTAGACATGGGGTAACAAGTGGGCTGTTAAAACTTGGAGAAATTTTGTGAAACCAAGGTCAAGAAGATTTTCACCTCTGGTGGGTTGGGGGACAATATGGTCAAATACACTGACATTTATAGAGTCTGGTACGTAATGTGGTAAATGTGTGATTCCAAGACATTTAATGTAAATTGCCTCATGAGCATAATTCTTATGCTATGTGGTTTGAAAATATTAAAAGCAGGCATGGCCATTGCGTTGCTCACTGAGATACAGAATTTCACTGAAATAGCAAGTGGAACTACTTATAGATTTTATTTTCCATCTACATATGAAGGAACCATTCCACAACTGCAGTGATAAGTGTGCATAGGACAGTGGCAAGTTGTGAGAAGGACTGAATAGTAACAGTACTCTTTTGTTGTTGGGGGAGGTTGTGTTGCTGTTGGGGATGATGTCTTGTTGTTGGGGGGTGCTCCACATCTACCTTCTAATAGAGTGGTGGGGTTACAGGAAGATTTTTGGTGGAGGTCTGCATTATACAATCACAGTGATCTACAGATTACAGGAGGGTGTAACCTATTATGGGGTAAGGGGACACAGGATATAAGCAGGTGGGGAGACAGAGTGGGTAAACGTAAGATGTTTATAGCCATTTGCTGACAGGTATGTTAGAAGCAAGGGAAGTTTACAATGACTGATGACTGAGAAGAGAGCTCAGGTTTAGTCAGCTCACCAAGATACATGCTGTGGATCTGTGTAGTATGCATTATGTGCACAGGTGTGCAGCTCAGTCAGAGAGGACTGCGTTGTGATGCACACTGTCTACACATGTGGATCAGATGTGGAAGAGGAGGAACAAGGTGAGTTGGGATCCAACACAGGTTAACATATACTGGGCAATGATGAATATGTGGTGCACATGATAGCAGTGCTGTACTAAGCAAAGGGATACACAGGCTGCTGACAATTTTCATGTCACAACAGAGTCCATCCTCATTTTGCCCAGCTAAAATGTTACAGAGACCTGTCTTGAGATACTAGGGCATGTTAGGCGTGGCACCTTATAGGTGTGTGAATGCTGCAGCTGTTGTGTCTGTACACTGACCACAGCTGTATGTCCACCTTTACAAGTTGTAACATGGCACCTGAATAGAGGAAACACCTAGAGAAGTTCTTCCAGACAGAAACAGACAGAGGTGGATGTGTAGCAGCTGTATCAGGGCTGGATATGTGAGTACCTTGTAGGTCAGGCATAGGTCACCCCTTAATAATCAGCAGGAGACAGAGTAAAGGGACAGGGCTTTTAGTCTATCCGCACACATAGCTCATGTTGTTTACACCCTGTAGTATCTTTTTGAGGAACCTCTGAGGTCAATCCAGCTGCTGTAAGTGCCTAGCCAAGTACATGCCAAATTGCACACTGTACTACATTACTGGTCTAATGAGGACTGAGTACAGAAGAACTATAAATTTCCCTGGATCTGGATGCCATACTTTTACTTCTAAGTTGTGCCACATAAAAAAGTTTTCCTCACCACTGTGGACACATGGAAGTCAATGTTCAGGCTATTACCTGCATGTGTATCTAGATCTCTCATCTCTGAGTCCACTATAAGTGGCGTGCTATTGATGTTATAATTTGCAGGGGTATTTGACTTCCCAAAGGTTATGATAATACATTTTGTTGCATTTAGATTTAGGTCATGGTTCTGGTACCAATCGTTTGTCTGATCTAGACCCTCCTGGAGAATATCTACATCACTGGGTGATTCAATGATTGCCCCTAGCTTGCAGTTGTTGGCAAATGTTGTCATCCAGAGGCCTTCCACATTTGCCTTGACTTCAGGGAAGTATATTCCAAACAAGAATGATCCCAATACTGAGCCCTGTGGGTCACCACTAGTAACTGGCCTCTTGCTGGATCTAGATTCACCCACTTTGACCATATGTGTCCTGTCCATGAGACAATTAGCTATCCATCTGGTGACATAGGGATTTATGCCCAGTTTTGTGAGTTTATTTATAATACCTGAGTGGGGAATTGGGTCAAATGCCTTGGCCAGGCTGAGGTAGGCAGTATGTACTGTTTTACCTTCATCCATGGCCTTAGTGACTTTCTCAAAGAAATCCACCAGATTCAGTAGGCATGACCTGTCCTTGACAAAGCCAAATTGGGTCAGGTCCATTGTTTGGAGGTCGCCTTTGTCATTATTTATCTCTGCCATAATTATTTTTTCCATGGTCGTACATATAAGATTAGTCAAATTTATGGGTCTGCAATTGCCTGGGTCAGTAAATAGTCCCCCTTATGCTGTTGGTGTTCTCCACTGTATCAGGATAAATCCAGTCTGGAGGCTGTGGTCAAACAGAGATCCTAATGGGCCTAATAAATCATGATTTAAGCTGTTTAAGAGGCAACCTGGTATATTGTCAGACCCCACTGAAGCCATGTTTTTAGCTTTAGAGAGTGCAGTGGTGACCTGTTCTTTGCTGATAATTGGCGGGGGAATGGTGGAGGGTATTTTTGGGGAGAGAACTGGGGGTTATGGGGAGGTGAAATTTGAGCTGAATTTGTCAACCAGCAAATTTGCTACATCTACCAGCTGAGTATAGGTAATGTCATCTACAACTAATTCCGCACATTCCCTTAAGACTGCAGACATAACTGAAAAATGCCTTATGGTTATCCTTAGCTTTGGAGGATATTTTTATCTCAAAGTCTGCTTTCAGAGACTTGACTAGTGCCCTGATTCACTTGTTTAGACTAATGAGGGACTTATTTCTCTGTTGTGCACATTCCCTCTTACTTCTCGACAGGATTTTCTTTATTTTCTTGTACAACCTATTAATACTAGTGGACCACCAGGGTGGCTTGTTTTTGCAGTTTGACCTGAATTTATTTCCATCTGGTACTGCCGTTTTTATGCAGTTGCTTATATGGTCATAGAGAACTTTTGCATATATCTCTGCATAGGTTTCTGTGTTTTCTGGATTTGGGGAAGCTTGAAAACTAGCTATGCCATCCCTTAATAGGGGGTAATTTACCTTAGAGACGTTCTGAACATTTTTGGGGTTAGGTGGAGGGGCTAGTTTTACCTTTATTTCAAGGGGGACCTCTTTGTGATCTGATCTTACTAGTGAAGATATAACACTAGGGGATGGAGCACTCTCCCATATTTGTGAGTACCAGATCTAGGATATTTGCTCCCCTAGTGGGAGTGCAGAATAGCTGCTCCAGGGTATTTGAATTTACAAAGTCAAGACATCTTTGGGCCTGCATGGTAATGGTCATGTATGCCTCCCAATTAATGGAGGGGTAGTTAAAATCACCCACGAGTACGGTACTGGGCTGGATGATAAATGATTCTAGTTTCTTCAGGTGTGACGTATGGGTCTCCTGATTCATGGTGGAGGACCTATAAATAGCAAGAATATGGTAATGGATTTTTCCCATGGTTAGCTGGAAATGGAGTAGCATGTCATATTGTTTGATCAGCTTTGAGGTGTGCTTATGTTTTATGTAGATAGATACACCTCTACCTTTAGCTCTTTCATTTTCAGTGGGTGGTCTGAATGTATGAAAGGCATTATACCCATGCACTGCCAGAGTGCATTCTGTGACTTTGAGCCATATTTCAGTAACTGCACAGATGTCAGCATTCTTCAGGGTGGGGGAAGCTTCCAGGGAGGCCAGTTTCTTGTTGAGACTCCTAGCATTGAGCAGTAACACCTTTAGCTTGTCCTGAGTAGCTTTTGTTATGTTGGAATGTTTATCTGTTTGGTAATGCCTAAAAAAGGCATTATAGCAGTGGATAATGCTTTGGCCAATATCTGAAAGCCTAGAGATGACAGGTGAAGATCATCCCTGACAAAGCAGCATGGCCTATCAACCATGTCCTCCCAGGCTGACAAGTATTGGACCCCTTTGGAATGACACCAGTAGCTAAGCCAATTGTTAAACTGGATCATTCTCTGCTGGTATTGTGGCATCATCCTTGGAGACAGTTGAATGCTGCTCAGTGATAGGCTCATACCTACCTGTGACAAATATTCTGAGGGCTCAATCGTGTCTCTCTTCATATAGTCTAAGGAGGTACATCTCAGGTCATTCATGCCCACGTGGACTATGGCTGAGTCATACTTATACTAAGGGGTAAGTGATCTGAGTGCTTGTGTGAGCTGGTGAATCCTGGCCCCTGACAAGCAACTAACTGTAACCTTCCCTTTATCCAGCCTGGTAAGAGGGATATCTCAGAATATTGGGCCGTGGAGTGTTTCACCTTATGGGCTTGGTAGCTGATGCACAATGAGACGTGACTTTATGTGTTGTGATGGGAATTGTCTTGTTGTGTACGTGGGAAGTTTCTGAGGATTGCATCCGAGAGGCCTTTGAGGTTTGAGTAAGTTACAAGTGAGCACCTCCGCATATGTGGGTCTATGTGTGGTCCTTTGTGAGTGTGGTGAGTGAAGTGTGTGATTTGCTGACAACCTGTTTTTTGCTTTTTGTGTCTGTATGTGAGACTCTAGCCTTCAATGTCAATGTGTAACTACATTTCCCACATACTGCATTTATCTGTTTGAGAATTAAGTGGTTGTCAGTGTACATAAGGAAATTATTACATTGCCTCAGGATACTCATGTCCACAAAGCTGGATCCAGAGATAGCAGGAAAGTGCCCGCCCACGGTTATAGGTTCTAATGTGTACTTGAAAGGATGGGAGTGGAAGTTATTTGTAACCAGATGAGGGAAGTGCAGGTAACCTAACCAGTGATGCTGCACAGTACCAAATCAGATGCTCTCTGAGCACCTATAGTCCTAGGTGATATAATAAGGTAACTAGCACAGTAAACTTTCACAGTAATGAAAATAAGTAATGTTTCCAGATGTTTGTGTCTGTACATGGTACTGGCATGGAGAACAGCTCCTTGCAAAAGTGCCAAATTTATACCAACACTAGAAATATAGAAAACAGACTGAGCCCTCTGGATAATATGATGACTACACTTAGAGCCCTTTCATGTGCTTCCCAGCTCTGATAGACCAGGTAAACACCTACTGCCACTAGATGAATAATCCCAGTCTTCCTAATGTAAAAGCACAGTAAAGGAGTGTCTGGAGTGAAATGCTACCACAAGCAAACTTAAAGATATGGATACAGTAACGTACTTTGTTTAAACAGCGTATAAAAGTGTGGTTATTCGATAAAAGTACTTTCCTTTGTAGAAATGAGCCAAGATCCACTCAACTGAACAGAATTTATAAAGGCTCTAAAAGCAAGATAACCTGATTTATAAGCCCTCCAGCCAATAAAACTACATGCAGAAATATAAAGTGTTTCCCCTACTTAAACAGACCAGGCTACCACCCAGTGCCACTAGATGGAAAATCCACTGACCTCTTGATGTAAAAAGACAGAAAAGTGCTTGCTAGAGTGTAAAAATACACTATTTTGTCTAACAGCTAACTAGATAATGAATTCAGAACAAGTAAATCAGTAGGACAGATAATGAGAGGCAGAATGAACTTTTTTTCAAAATAAGCACAAGGAAAGGCAAATAAATAAGTCAAGAGATCAACAGCAGTGCAGAAAAGGAGGAGCTTATAAAGCTTAATTTACAGTAAGGTTGAGCAGCTTAGAATTACCAGATTTAAAAAGCAGATCAATAACTGAGAGGGTGGGTGGGAAAAATTATTAGCTGGGAATCACCAGAAGTGATTGTAGTTATATAGGCTTGCAGTGTTGTCATAAAAGACAAAGACCCAGAAATTCATTGTGTATTTAAGTATCACTCAAGAAACAATTTAACAAGTGGGGGAAAAAACATGTGAAATGTGCAGCCTAGATCATTTAAGTGTATGTCATTCACATAGAACAAAAACACCAGGCCAAGCAGATTTCTTAAAACAGAAAACAAAACAGAGGAGGTAAAACAGAAAGCAGCTCTATCACTTTATGAAACTCACAGACAAAAAAATATACATTTACTTTCCTCACCTAGCCGGGAATCACCAGCAGTGCTTGTAGTTATGCAGGCTTGCAGCCTTATCAGAAAAGACAAAGACCCAGAAATTCACTGTGTATTTAAGTATCACTCAAGAAACAATTTAACCAGTGGAAAAAAAAACACGTGAAATGTGCAGCCTAGATCATTTAAGTGTCTGTCTCTCACATAGAACAAAAACACCAGGCCAAGCAGAATTCTTAAAACAGAAAACAAAATGGAGCAGGTAAAAACAGAAAGCAGCTCTATCAGTTTAAGCAACTCAGAGACAAGAAATATAGGTTTACTTTCCTTACTCAGCCGGGAATCACCAGCAGTGTCTGTAGTTATGCAGGCTTGCAGTATTGTCACAGGAGACAATTAGTTATCCCTGTGAGCCGTCACCTTGCAAAAATCCCACATACAGGTCAGATTTATGTCAAATATGAGAAATATTGGAATTGCCTGGATGGCACACAGGCACATTAAATTTGACACCCTATGTATTACATGTCATCTGACAGTTTATGATGTGGAAACCCTTACGATTCGTGCATGCTCCACCACATGCTGCAGCATCACACTAAGGAACTGTTGAAGTATTTATGAGGCAGACGTCTGTGATACACCCACCATGTATCCTTTTGGTACTCTTACCTCAGTGTCCACAGGGATGGGTATTCCACTCATATACCATGACATTCTATGTGAAGATGGTACGTCTACCACCAGACATATGCTGTCTCTGTTCCCACAACAGCACCAAACTGGGGAATGTCAACAGGTGCTAGATGAGCTACCTACATTTCTGGAACTGTCATATGTTAGATGTCAATACAGACAGATATTTTTGAGCAGTTGATTGACTTTGGACTGTTGAATGTGAGAAGTGAAGTGAAGTATTGTTGCCTGTGGATTAAAAAGATTATGTTTTGGAGCATGGTGTCATTCTGTTCTTATGATGGAAAGTGAGAGGCCATGAATTCTGTTACTTCTAATTTAGTTGGATTTTGCCAATTTACTAGGGAGTTTCTGGTATTATTTGTGCATATTTTTACGTATTGAGTGAAAGGTTACAGTTTTACCTGGGTTTGTAGTGGTGGTTATTGCGAAGGTGGTTCTTAGTGTATTATTGTTGCTTAGTGCAGGGTAATAAATGAGTGTGCTTTGGCTTTGAGGAGCAATTGGTTAGTATTCAATCAGTACGAGATTTCCGTAGGAAAGATTTAAGTCTGATGGGTGACTGCAACATTTGGTGTATGGGACAGTTTGTAAATGCTGTTCAGCTGTCTGAGGCATGTATGGGGTCCAGTTTACTGTGATTTACTCAAGTTCAGTTTGTTTGATCTTCATTTGCTCGAGCTGTAATTGATTTTATTTCCTCGGCATCCATTCACTCATGTCCTTAAGTTCATCTCTGCAGAGTTTATATGTACTAAAGATGTCATCATTTGTGCTGAAATGCATAACCATTTGTGTTTAGAACTTGTACAATTCAAAATAACATAATATATCCCTGGGATCTTATTGAGTTTAAAGTCACCTAGCATAAGACTGCAAATGAAGAAGAATGGTAAAGAATTTATTATCTATACTGTTAGATCTAGTTGGGAGATTGTATATCATAAAGATGTGAAGTAAATGGTGGCTCCTCATATTAACAATACAGAGAAGCCAGTAAGTGTCAAGGTCAGTAAGGATTGCAGACATGCTCACCAAGTGAGAAATACAATGTTTCTAACAGCAAAATATTCTTACCAAGTGATTTATCTGGCTATATACTTTGATATTTGTTGCAGCTAGTGCTGAGGTTGTGGGGGATAGTGAAGTAGTGTTTGAGACATGATTCATTAATGGTTAGGATATAAGGTTGGTATGCAGAAATTCACTGTCTTGGCCTGTATATCATTCTGTCTGCCTTTACATTATGTTTAAGCCTTTTACTTGGGTAGGGGTCTTCTGGGAGCAGCTGGGTTGAGGTGTATGTTTCATGAGAAAATTAGTGCAATGAAGATGAGTGGGCATGTTATTTTGGTTTTATAAGTACAGACCCTTGTGTATTTATTTATTTTACTTATTTAAAATTGTCTACTGGAGTAGAACACTGATCACAGTGGACCAGTTTCAGTTTCATTACAGAGATAAAGTAAGGATAACAAAACAGATTTGTAAACAATTCCATAGTGAGAGAAGAACAATAAACTATATGAATTTACAATAGCAGGACATATAACAGGTGTTATATAGCAGATTATAATCAGGTCACTGGTCATAACCTGTTTATTATGTGTTCGAGACATGGATGCCAAGAAGTTCAACTCAAGAGGTGAATTTTGTCATCTATGTTGAAAACACATAAATGGGGTTTATGACTGGAGACTCAATCATAATTCTTTGTAGTGCATGGAGCTTCATCAGCTCAATTTGCTACTAGTTGCAGTAAAAAAGAAAAAAAATGTAAGTGTTTTGCCAGGTCTGTATTAGATCATCAAAATCTTTTTTCATCAATGGCTTATTCATCAACCCCTATCCATCAAAACTAACTAAAGCGAACAGCAAAATTTTTTACAGGCTAAGTAACCAATTGGCCACTACCCCACTGAAACACACATCACACTAAATCAAACCCACCCAAGTGGGGGGTTTTGCCCCTCATACCCCCTAACTATATATACCCCCTAACTATATATACCAATTCTGAGATCTCACTACTGTCGGGAAAAGGGCAAAGTTATGGTGATGGTCAATTGGATACTTACCCTGTAAAACATTTTGATGTTCGCTGAAGTTCGTTTCGATGGCTAAGGTTCGATGAATAAGCCATCAGTGAAAGAAGATTTTGACGATCTAATGTTGACCCATTTTGCCAGCAGCCTTAAAGCACTTAGCCACTCAGCAATTACAGTCAAAAAGTAGTGTAACACAATCCCCCTTACATTTACAATTGCCTTGCCGTGCCACTACATTTACAGAATTTTGCAGAATCTCCAGATTTTTGCCTCATCTGTTTGGTGTGTTCCTCATAAAGTCTGTGTTTTTCAGACAAATCATGGAGGATTGAAGTCACTGAATCATAACATACATTTGAGTTTCAGAGTTTGCATCCTTCAGAGAAAATGCAGACAAATACACATTGTGGTATTCTAGCTACTTTCTAAGTTTATAAGAGGAAGGGAAACCTCATCAGTAAGGACCTCAGGCAGAACCAACTCTTTTACTTTGCCACTGTAAAAGGGGGGGCTTTTTTATTAAAGTGAGTTTTTTTCCTTTAGCAGTGGTGGTTCGGCTTCATTTTTTGTTTATGCCTGAAGCTTTGAGGCGAATACCGAGCTGTTATCCAGTACCTGCATTTATTTATTTTGGTTTCTGACAGGGTACTCTGCAGGGAAATTTTAATATCTGCCAACTCATTACACTCCCAAAAAACATGTACCCAGTTGTCTCTTCCTTCCCCATCACACCTCTAAAATTTTCTGTCTGTCCAAGGAAATTTTTTTTATGTCTGCTTGGTCAATAAAATACAAATGAAAACACTTCCAAAAAAACGCCCAAACCTACTGGACTTTGTTGCATACTTGGGAGCTACGCACATGTCCTCCTACTACCCCCTTGTAAATTGCTTTTCCAGTCTCTCTTCCCAATTTTTTTTCACAGCCTCTGATTGAGATTGATTCTTACATTTATTATGCAGTATTTTATGTGTCCTTTTTTTAAAAGCAGCTTCTGTTCTAGATACAGTAACTCTACCAGAGCAGGTCTTTCGCTTAAGACTCCCCTGTACCTCTCTCTTTGTCTGTACTCTGATATCAATTACTGTTAAGGAAGGTAGTCTCTACATTATCCAAAATTCTTGAGAAATGCATTAACTCTCAACTTCAAAAATTCTTAATTTCTAACAGATTTTTCACACCCACATAGCATGGCTTTTTCCTAACCATAGTACAACTACTGCATTACTCAGCATTACTAATGAAGTCCATAGTGGCAGGATCTCTGGTACATATGTCTCAGCACTCTTTATTGACATATTGAAAGCATTTAACACCATGTCGCACCTATTGCCACTTTAAGACATCACTGCACTAGATATTGCTTCCTCATCATTTTTTTGGTTTGAGAATTACCTATCAAAAAGGTGTGACACTCTTGCACTGGCCCAGCAATCAAGGAGCCTCAATCCTCACCACTAACACCAGTGAGGGGTGTCCACATTGGGAAGGATAACAAATACACACACAGTAAAGTACAATTTCCCTTAAGAGCACACAGAGATCACAGTCAGTCTGGGGCTGGTTTCTCCCTTTCTCTCCAGATCCCCAATAAGACTCCCCATTGGCACAGCTATAGGGTCCAGATCTCAGCCTAATGATCAAGCTAAAACCTCCAGCACCCTCTCTGTCCAACCAGTGCTTTGTGTCCCTGCCCAAGTAGCTGACACACACACACACACACACACACACACACACACACACACACACACACACACACTCTTTAAGATATGAGTTATATACAAACACACATACACTCCTGGGGAAGGCCGGCACAGGTTTTCCAGCTATACCCCTTCCTGCCAGGCTATAATGTAGTAATCACTGCCAGCAACCACTAATATCAGCTACTAATAAACCCCTTATCAAAGGGTGTCCAATTATTACTGTAAAATATTATTATCCAACTGGTAAGTGTGACTGAACAGCAATATTATTGGAGTGGATTTGTACAGTATCACTATATACATGCAATGTACTCTAGAGCTTAAATTATCACTACATAAAACAACCACAGCTGAAAGGTTTAAAAATATTTAATAATAAATAATAAGAACACAAGACAATACTTCTTACTACATGGTGCTAATCAAGAGCTCAGAGATCACAGGAAAATGCTTAAAATAATACAGTAGAATAGTTTTGACATTAATACAGAAAAACAACTAGTCTAATTTTCCTATTTCCTAGCTATATCTAAGAGCAAACACAGTTCTAAAATAAACTTACATATGGAGCAAGACAGTGCTGGTGATGTTGAATGTTCTGAAGACAAATGCAAAATGCTCTGAGTCTCTCTCTCCTTAAATTGATAACATAATACTACTGACTCACTTCAAATTACATCATTTTTTCTCTGGTTCCCAGGCTAACAGAAACTCAGAGTTTAGCAGCCCTTTTGATCTTGCACCTGGTCAGGAAGCTACAGCAATAAAAGACATTATACATGCAAATTCTAGCAATTAACTCTGGTCTCAAAAGAATAGCAAGAATTCCTTCATCCAGACATCTCAGCTCCGAGTTTGAGATCAAAGCAGTCATACAAGGCTTGACCTATCAGCTTTCTTCCAGCAGAGTGCAATGTTGTTACATTTTTGACATTCAAAGTTTAACACCATTTTGTCCATTTAAGAGAACAAGCCTGTGGCTTATATTAATATTTACAAATGACAGAATTAGCTACAAAATTCTATCTAGCTAGGCTGGCAGCCTTCACATATCTTCACAAAAGGCACTAGCAGTGAAATGGATAGATGATTACTCAACTATTTTACACTTGTCTTTAGGGGTCCCCAAGGATCAATTCTTGGGCTACTGTTGTTCAATCTTGTCACAAATGATCTTCACCCAGCTACAAAACATGCCACCTTAGTAAGTGACTCTACTCTTATCTGCATAGCTGAAAACCTCACAAGACTATAAAAAGTTACACAACAATCTTTTTCATCTGTTGAAACATGGCTAAATAAGGTTCAACTTGTCCTCAATCCTAAGAAAACTAAACAAATCTTATTTACTCCTAGACATCTCACTTTCTCTCCCTCTCTGTCCAAAAGCCCTCTTCACTATACTCAGCCAATAATACAAAAATAAAGCCGGTCTCAAATATTAAACTTCTAGGAGTCACAATATATAAAAAATGAAAATTGACCACCACATAATCCAAACAATAAACAAAATCCATCAAAACATGACTTGCTATGGAGGGTCAAGCCTTATTTTACTTATACAGCAAGAAAACAATTAGACAAAGCCTTCCAACTATCATCCTTCTTATGTGCCTCCCCAATAGTCATTAATCTTCAGACTCTACTACTACTCATAATGGAATAATGTTATACCAAAGTCAATAAATGTGCAGCTTACCATCACTCAAAACCTCACCACTGTCTATCACTAAAATATCTGTTCTGGTAAAAGCTCACACATCATCTAACCTTGACATAACTGCTAGTAACCCACAAATATAAAATGTTTACCTCTGCAGCCTATCACCTAATCCTACTCACCAAACAGAGATCTCATATCTGGGAACAAGTCTGTTCTTGCTACTTTTAAATTCTATAACTCAGCAGGTTACTCACTTTAAACAAAATTGTGTGTGAAAAGCATAGCACTCCAGTCTTTTCTCTATGAAATAAATCAACAGCCTAAACTCATTTAAAACTCTCCAAACGCAGTATCTGCTGAGTACATGTTCATGCTTCTGGTTATCTCCTGGTTAAACCAACTTAGCTTGACTGACCTTAATAGAATTCACAAACTGCTACTTTCCAATTCAAAGGTCACTTATCATGTGAATTCAACTTTTCATTTCTTCAGCTCACTTTTCACCTCACTACTTTTCCACAAGACATCCCTATACACTCTACCACCCTTCATTCTAATCTCCTCTCTCCCATATCATTCATTGTCACTAACCCACATTGTTTTCTTTTTTCCTTTTACCTCACAGTATTTATTTACTTATATTTCCTGCTTTGTCTCTTTTCCTAATTTCTCACCCCTCGTTTCCTACTATCAATCTAACAGCTTGCATCTAAGCAGTTTTTCAGTAGTTCATTTGCTGTAATGAATTCTCCTTTTTTCACCTCATATTCCATAGTCCTTACGTCTTTCTTTGTAATCCATAATTTCTTTATTATATGATATTATCACAAAATGTCATTATATTGTACATCATTCTATAACATGTTTATCTTTATTTTAAATTTTGTACAGTTATCTTTCCTGACCTTGTATTGTGTTATAGCTCTCAACTAGTGGAATCATTAATTGTAAATTTTATTTTTGTACTGGAGCTGATATCCTTGGGCCTCTATTGAAAAGGCTTGTTTTAGACCCAGTTGGATTAACCCAGTAATAAATGCCAATAAATAAATGGAGACATGGAAGGAAATGAATTTATGCAGAACAAGTAAGGAATTTAGCAGAAGTTGCTATGGAACTAAGGAGATGAGAAAAAAAAGTTATTGCAATTCAGAAAAAGAGGAGACTGTGATATGAAAGCATACTGAGACAGTTGTATGCAGGACTAATATAAGAAACATACTTGAAGAAAATATAAAACAAAAACACTAAAGTACAGAAGGGATTCCAATGCAAAAACATTAAATTATGTTTTATCTGGAAACTGTCATAAAAAAAGCTTCCAATAAAGGGCAACATGAAATTTAAAAACAAAAGAAGAAAGAAAATGTTTAGTAGAAGTATTTTAAGTGACGGTAAGAATAGTATAAACAGTAACTGTATGGACGTTTAGGCAACTACATACCACAATGAAAAAGCTGCTTCAACATACAGACAATATACATGAAAATGAGGTATGTTTGAATACAGTTCTAGCACTGCATACTGCCCTGATCTATAAATTACAACTCTGACTTTCCCTTTAACATAATATAGAGAGCTGTCCAAGCACCACATGAAAATCTCATATTATCCACTAGGGTTGAAAAAGAAAATACATTTCTTACAGATCCTGAAATGCACCTCTGATATACCTTATACAATAACAACATGCTCAAGTATTGTCTGCCCTCCTACTGAAAGTCATTTAGTTGGATTTCAAATACTGTAATGTAAGCAATCCTGTATCTCATGTGAAAGTTTATTTACAAATCAGAAGATGTCACAATACAAAGATTTTAGTTTTCTCACACCACATTAACTCCAGCTGTAACTAGGGAGAAGATTAGTGCAACAAATGTCAATAACGCAGCACTACCGTGAGTTTTCCTGTTAGGAAAAAAGACCATCGCCGCAGACATTGTATAAACTAGGTAATCAGAGACTGCATAGCTAACTTTTCAAAATACTCATTAAATGATAGAGGCCAGTGTAAACCCACAAAGAGCTCTATTTGAATCCTTTATTCGTTTAATATAAACAAGTAAGTTGTTGTTGTTGTGTCTTTCGGCTTTTCCCAGTTAGGGGTCGCCACAGCGGAACTCCGGTCTGCTAATGATTGGCAGTTGATTTTTACGTGCTGAGTTGCCAGCCCTAACGCACAACCTTCAATGAAAGTATGCCCATTCACGCATGTCTCCATGCAGAAGACGCTCTAGCTGAGAGTCGAACCGGTCAGCGTCTTACTGTGAGGCGACAATGCTACCGCAGCACCACCACCGCAGATTAGTTAATATAAACACGTAAGTTGAGGTGCAGAAAATGTAGTAGCATAAACAGCTATGAAAAGGAGAATTAAGAAATGTGTCAGATGCTTTAGTAATGGTAGCTCTATGTAAAATGCGGGTGCAGATGGGTGTGTGTCAGTTTTGCAAAAACTGCGTAATGAGCAAATGCAGTTATTTATTAATTTATTTATTTGCAGTGCAGTTGGTTTACCAGGATAGTCCATTGGACCAAGATGAACCCATTTTCAATGGAGTCCCGGGGAGAAAAGCTCCAAAAACAAGCAAGGTTACAATAAGGTTTTAGGTTACAATTTTTACAAATGTTACAGACTAGAGCAAAAACATTACAAAATAGTACAGACTAGTGAAAAAACATTACAGATGCTACAGACTGGTAAAAAAGGAACATTGCAGTATAAATACTGAGAAGCCATTACATCTTAAGGAAGCTTGCATTTAAGAGGTACATTCTAATACATTCTTTGTAAATAGCTTAGTAAGTACAAGGGAAGGATGTATGAGTTAGGAGAGAAAGTAAAATGGAAATTGCCAGTGTAAAGAGGGGGAGAGAAAAGTAAAATGGAAATTGCCAGTGTAAATTATGTGGGGTGAGAGCAGGAGCATTCCCACTGGGATACTAGATGTTAGTGAAGAGATTTTTTGAATAGAAAGCGGTTAGAAATGGTACGAATGGATGGTGGTAGGGAGTTCCAGAGACGTGCTAGACCATAGGATAGGAGATTTTTACCTGGGGGACGAGTTGGTTTATACAATTCTATTAGGTTTTGGTTGTTAGATCTTAGTAATCTGTCAGGTAGGTGCATTTTAAAGGCAAAGGAAAGGGAGGGACAGAGGGAGGGGCTGAAAATGAGTTTATGTGCAAGAGTAAGTTGGGTGTAGGTGAGATGATTGGATAGTTCTAGCCATTTTTAGTTTGTGGAGAGAAGAACAGTGATGGGTGGAGGACTTATGGCTGGTGGTGAACTTGGCAATTTTGTTGTAGCAAGAGGAAAGTTGTGTTTTAAGGGAAGATTGTAGGTTAGTTAGGAGTGGGGCTCCATAGAGAAGGGAGGGGATAAGAAATGAGGTAGAGAGAGTGATTTTAGTGGAGGGCGTGAGATAACGATTTTGTCAGTAGAGCATGCCAAGTTTTTGGTGGGTTTTTTTGATATTTAGTTGAAGGTGGGAAATGAATTTAAGCTGACTGTCAATTTGGACCCCTAGTAATTTGGCCTCTGACACCAATTTCAGAGATGTGTTGTTATGGCTAGTGATAGAGAATGTGTTTGTATTGAAAGAGGTGACTTTAGAGGGAGTAAATACCATTAATTTGGCTTTAGAGGCATTAAGTGCTAGGTGACGTGATTTTTTTCATCCATTGTTCAGTGGTTGAGAATGCATCTTGTGTAAGCTTTAGGAGTGTAGGGATGGAGGTGGCAGAACAGATAATAGTTGAATCATCTGCGTATTGGATGATATTTGAGAAAGGGATAGAGTTGTGGAAGTCATTTATAAATATATTGAAGAGAAGGGGACCCAGTATGGAACCTTGGGGAACTCTAGTTGGGTTATTAAGGAATGAGGAGGTGGCCTTTTTCCATTTTACTGCTTGATATCTATTGGATAAGTAGCTGGAGAACCAGTTCAGAGAGGAAGACGATAGGCTAAGCTTAGAGAGTTTAGTTAGAAGTAGATTGTGATAAATAGTGTCAAAGGCCTTAGAGATGTCAAGTAGGAGGGTAGAAACAATGTGGCCGGAGTCCAGGGCTTTATTTATAGTTTCCAGGAAGGAGAGGAGGGCTGTCATAGTGCTGTGACTGGGTCTAAATCCATGTTGTGTGGGAGTTAGTAGGTGATTGTCTAAGAGATGTGGTAGGAGTTGTAGATGGATACACTTTTCTAGGAGTTTAGAGATGGGAGACAGGTTAATGATGGGACGGAAATTAGTAATATTGTTATTATTGCCACCTTTATGTAAAGGTATGATAAAAGCCTTTTTCCAAATTTGGGGTACTGTGCTTTCTTGGATAGAGCGGTTGATTAGAATGCTGATGGGGTAGGCAATGGCTTCGGCAGCTATGCTAAGTAAGTATGAAGGAATGTTATCATGGGCATTAGAGCATGGGTTCGGTTTCTGAAGGAGTTTTTTTATGGTAGATGTGGGTATAGGTTTTAATGAGAAAGGTTGGTAGTGGGAAGAGGGGGGTGTTTGAGGGTGGTGGTGATGGAGAAGAAATGAAAGGAGAAGCAGAAGTGGGGGGTGTAGTGTTGGTAGAGGAGGATGGGGGTGATGTGGAGGGTGTGGTGACGTTAGAGAATGATGAGGTTAGTTTGGAAATAGAATCAATGAAAAAAGAGTTAAATTGTGTAGCCAAATCTATGTCAGGAGCATTGGGGTCTGGGCTGGGGTTGTCTGTTTTGCTGGGATTAAGGAGGGTGGAGATTCCTTTCCAGAATTTCTGAGGGTTTGTTTTATTGTTGTTTTGGAGTATGGAGAAGTAATTTTGTCGATCAGTGATGATGAGCTTTTTTACTTTATTTCTAAGTGTTTTGTATTCATTATGGGTGGGGGAGTCCTATTTTTCTGGTAATGTGCCCAAGCTTTATCTCTGTGACGTATGGTTGTTAGTGTGTTTTTGGTTAGCCAAGGGGCAGTTTTGATTTTTGTTCTTTTTGTCCTTATGGGAGTGTGGTGGTCTAGGAGGTTTAAGAAGGTTGAGTTGAAGTGGGCAACAGCATTATCTAGAGGTAGAGTTTTTAGAATGTTCCAGTTTATTGCTTTTAGGGAGTTAGAAAAGGTAATGGGGTTAAAGTTTTTTTGGTTGCGAGTAGTAATATAATTATGTGTATGGTGTAAGGGTGAAGGGAGTCAATGTGTGAAGGTGGGTAAGTGGTCACTAAGGGGATCGGGAAGTGTACCACTGTCAGAGAAATAATGGGGATGAGAGACTAAAATCCAGTCTAGGATACTACCACTGGAGAGGTTTTTTGAGGGGCGGGTTATGGAGTTGATTAGCTGTGAGAAATTATAGAGGTTGATGTTAAGTGGATTTGTGGGAGACTGAATGGAGGACCAATTGATATTCATGTCTCCCAAGATTATTGTTTCATTGCTAATGTTGGTGGAAAGCCAGGAGAGGATGTCCTCGAGTGTAGAAATATTGTCACCAGGGGGGATGTAGAGGGAGGCTATACATATGTGCTTGTGTTTGTTAACTTGAAGTAGTGCTAGGAGTAATTCAGCATTATTGAAGTGGGGAGTAGGTATGTTAGGGAGTAACTGACAAGGAGGATGAGTATAGGAGAGCTACTCCTCCCCCTTTTTTGTGGGATCTAAATTTTCTAATGATAGAATAGCTGGGTGGTGTTATTTCAGAGTCTTTTATATGGGGTTTTAACCAAGTTTCAGAGATGGACAGGATGTCAGGTTTATTATGTATAAGCCAGGCATGGAGGTTTGGGATTTTGTTAGCTATACTTTGGGAGTTTAAAGAGGCAAGTAGTATGGACTTATCTATAGTGGATGCGGTGGGGGGGCCTGGGTTAGGGTGAATATCTCCAGATAATAGAATGGTAATTAGCTATAGGATTAGGTTGGAGAGAATAGGTTAGAATATAGGTTGGGCTTTATTATAATTGTGAAGGATTTGTTAGTTACTAAGGGGGTAGAATATTTATGAGGGGTAATAAGTTCATATGGAAAGAGTAGATTTTTTATAGGATATAGTTGGGGAGATATTGGGGTGTGTGAGTATAAGAGTGGTGAGGTAAAATGGTTGGTTATATGGAAGGATTGTGAGTGGTTAGTATTAATGGGCTGGGTGAGGTAGTAGATATAGGATATGCTGAGAAGAAGTAGTAGTAAAATGGAGAAGGATGAGGGTTTTGAAAGCATGGTGGGATAGGGCTGTTAAGAGTAGGTATGTTGTGGCTGAGTAATCTACAGGTGCAAGAGAGTTGTATGTACAGAGGAGCAGGTACGTCTCTAATATTAGTGAGGGAAAGGTGAGTTGAGTGATGGTTGATATGGGTGGGATTAGGAAGCGGGTGTTGACAGAGTAATGAATACTAATTGGCCAGGCAGGGTAGTGGGTGCGGTTATGAAGGAATAAATGTAGAGGTGCTGGGGGTGGGTGGAATATGGAGGCAGAGTAGGGGAGCGGAGTGAGCCCACAGGGCGAACAGAGCGGGTAGAGCCAAGAGCCAAGGAAGACAGGAGAAGAATGAGAACCTATCAGTGGAGTATTGATTGCAGGAGGTAAGTACAGGGGACAGGGATTTAGTAGGATAGAGTGGGCCTGATGTTTAAGAAAAACAGAGAGGGAAAATAGAGAATTTAGAACTATACAGAATGCACGAGAGTAAAGCGAAGATACGGGAAGTCAAAAATAGTGAGGAGACGGTGCAATCTAGTGTACAAATGTTAAAGTGCACCTGTGGCTCCACCAGGGCAAATCCCTGGACTGGGAGGAGAGAAGAGAGGCTTGTGTAAATCAGAGAGCTAGAAGAGGGGCAAGTATGGGAGATACAGAATTAAGAAGGGTTTGGCTGCTGGCTTTCCTGGCAAGGGGGCGTGCTGAAACACCTAGCAGGACTTTAGACAAATAAAGTAATACAGAGGTTTAGCAGCAGTTGCACATACTTTCTTAGTTCCTTCAGCAGTTATGCGTCTAGGAGAAGCTTGGTTCTATTCCCGTAGAGGGGATGAGGCAGCAGAGATTGTTTTAATTTATTTTAAGTCTAGGCGTCCAGCCAGGCATAGTCACAAAGGGTAATGCAGGTCAAGAAAGCTGGAGAACAGGAGAGAATGTTGAGAGAGAAATTGTACTTTAGTAAGCAATACAGAAATACATTGGCTCCCAGCAACAGTAACAAACAGGTATCAGACATGTGATAAAAAAATCAACGAAATATTCAGAGCAACAATAAGTTTGAGATTTAAAACCCTTTGGCTAATATTTTGTTTCATTTAAGTTGCCGATACTGAAATTATAACAGTAAACACAGATAAACCAGCATGTGGGATTGTACTGTAACACTGTATGCCTCTACTTGCATATCTAAGAGTATGCTAGCGTAGTGAAAGTATTACACCCACTAAATGGACTACTATTCTAGGTAAATGTGTTATCAGTAGCTCACTAATATGTTAATAAATTTAAATCCCATCCAGATTTAATCTTTAGTTAGGACCCTCAGTTGCGACCATTTGCTGAGCGGAATACACTCAGAGTGTCCACTTCTGTGTTTAGGTAGATCACTACACTAACACTGATACATTTGTCGCAGTTAGGAAAGGTTAAGGGTCTTTAAAGGAGCTATAGAAGATTCAGGAGCAGCTAGCACGTAATATGCAATAAAATATTTAAAAAGCAATCAGTGCTGCAAAATAAAAACTACAAAATAGGCTAGGTGATGTTTCTATACCATTTACCATGTAACGGCATCTAGTTAATGCACAAGCACTTTGAGCATGATTGTAATAAATCATTACCTTGTAGTATGCATGCACAGGTTGGCGTTTTCAAAATACATTTGACCAGCACACTCATCGAACTACAGTTAGTTGGCATTTACAATGTACACTTAATCAGCACACTTTTAATGCATCAAACTAGTTGGGTGGAACAAGAATTATTATAGTGGAAAATAAAGGATTTTATTTTTGTAAGTTACTTTTTTTTTAGATAGTACTTTCTGGAAAAAGAGGGAAGAGATGGTTAAAAAGAAATTTAAAGAGAAAATACGAACATACCACATACATGGAATTAAGAAAATGTTTAAAGTAATATTTTGATTACTTTTTAACTGTTTGCTGTTTGAATTTAGGAATGGTATCTCTTAAAAACCAAGGTTATGAATTTTTTGGAAAAAATGTCGCAATGAGTGTTGTGGGATCTTCAACTACTGCAAAAGCAGGTAAAGAGGAATTTGGTTTAATGTCCCATCTAACACTTCAGCAGTCTAGTAGTATGTATTGTGAAAAGAGGAAGAGCCCACCGTTTTCTGATTTGCCAAATATCAAAGGAGAATGCGCTACCAGCTAAGCCACTAACACCATTATTACTACCATTACTGCAATGGTCATAAGTGTTTTGCATAAATTAAATCATTTTAACAATAATCATTCTGAAAGAGCCAGACCAAACAGACATTGCTAGTCTGTCCATGTGTTATGGCTAGTCCTTTACAATTGTCCTCAGAATTTCCTTTCTAATTTTATTCAAGTCTAACCTATAATAATTTAAACTATCTGTTCTTCAAAGTTCTACAATGTTTTCTGGTAATGTAGTTGATTTTCTCACCACTGTTTTTAAACAGTACTTTTTTCATCCATTCTACATCTAGTGCTAGGTACCTACATCTATAACCACTTACCAGAATATAGAAATTACTGTTTTCAAGGTTGTACGGAAACTTTGGTTTGTGACTTGCTCAGATATTCTCACAGTATACAAGTGGAGGTTATCAAACTCAGTCGATATCAGGATACATTTCATTTGTAACGACCTTCCTTAATACAGTAGGCCATTCACCCACAAAGTGAACTGAAAGATCCTTAAAGATATTTACTCCACTAGTGATCATTTAAAAATGTCTGGATTACTGGAACAAACAATATGTACATGGTCATGCAAAGTGCTTGCCCTTTATACAGTGGTACACTATTACAGTGGGAGGGTAAACTATGGCTAGCCCATCAAGGAGCTTTTAACCAACTACCACTGGCCCGTACCTAAGGTTTCTGCTACAGTATCTCAAAAGATATTTAAAATATGGCATGGTGCTCATGAATCAAAACTGAATAGTGATTTGTATAAAATAAGTTAAAAAGTTAAAATTAGAATTTGGAGTGCTAACAGCAAGGAGATCTTGAGTATTCTAAGTCTATCACAGTTAACTTTTTCTCACAAGAAATACATATATATATATATATATATATATATATAATTTTTGACAGCCATCAGCATAACCTAAACAAGTGTCATGTAATAGTCTGGATTCATCCACAAAGCAGATGTTATATTCTGTAATGCATCTAATTAAAGTTTTAAATAGAGGAGTTAACATCATTGCATGTCTCAGTCAACTAATTTAACATTGTTCTGATTTTAAAGTAACACTTTCTGATAATATTACTAGAGTTCACCATAAAATCACGTATGCAATCAGCTATAATACCCAAGTCTCTACAAGTTATGACTTTGTGTAGAATACTATAGCTGTTAATGTATGGATGTGCATTGATCGTGTCTCAAATACACATAATGGTGCTCTTTTTGGTGTTGTAGGTGAGGCAGTTATTTACTGACCAATCATATAAGTGGTCATTGTAGATTTGTACAACTTATTAGTTAATGGCAGATGTAACCACAGTACCCAGTTTAGTGTCATTCTTATACGGCAAAATGTACTACACCTGTGTGCTTAGCGATGGTACATGCACTTCACATAAACTGAAATTCAAGACATTTTGAAAGGTGAACTATATTACAGCATACCTGAATCAAAGTTAAATGTATTCTATGAACAAAGAGCAAGCGTCACCCAGGGCTCCCACTGGTTACTTGGTCATTCAGAAAACACTGCCTATGTTTTCCCCTTAAGTCACTAATTTTTGTAAGCCTAAAAATGAAACATCATCCTAAAAGAATAACACTTGCCAGTGTCAGCCTAGAGAGTTTGCTTGGAATGTGACTATCTAGCTAATACTGACATGCTGTTTGATCTTTCTTATCTTATCTGTAGCTCCTCTTCCTCTCTGCATGCCACTACTAACTTTGTACATGACGGCTTTGTACATGTTTCATTCACTCTGCTCCTACAGTACCCAAACTACGTATTATTACTCTTAATAATTCTTTGTTTTATAATTCCAGCTGCATGCACTAAATATGCATCACTGCCCAAAGTGTATGGCTAAATACTTATTGACAGACCAGGCCTGGGGCACATGCGCACTATATATTTTGTATGATTATATATTGACAGACCAGACCTGGGGTACATATGCACTATATATTTTGTATGGTTATCTATTGACAAACTTGACCTGGGGCACATATGCACTATATATTTTGTATGATTATATATTGACAGACCAGACCTGGGGCACATATGCACTATATATTTAATTGCATGATTATTTCATATTGCATATGCACTTAATAGCTGTCTCACTCTTGTCTTTCAATATAAAATCTTGGAAAAGTCTCACGTTTCTTAAAGGTCAGAATCTAGTAAAATAAATTAAATTATATAACACAGAGTTCCCCTAGAGCATTGATTAACATGGTGCTTAAATAAAAACATAAATAGCTAATCTGAAGAGGTATGTGGACAAAGCTTTGAACAGTTATTCTGAGTTTGTACATGAATCAGTCAAATTTTCCATTACAGCCATTTGTAGTACTTACTTACAAACATTGTGTTCTCCTCTACCTCCTCACTTTGTACTTTAACAGAACTGCATTAGCTATTCTTAGCATCAGTCTGCCAGAATGTGACAGCCCCACCTCATTAACCATTAGGCAGACCAGCATCTAGTTGCTAAGTTTATAGTATTCAAACTATGTGGCAACATATTGTAACTACAAAACATAAGCATCTGCACTGAATGACCATTATCAGTAACTTTGTTAAGCAGCCCTGCCCTTCTCTTCTTATCTGAACCCCACTCCTTCTGCAAGCCAAGGAAGACTTCCTTAAAGAGGAAATACCATAGTAATCAAACTATCTGCTGCAATATGCCCCCAAAACTGTAAACTCTTAAAAAATGCAATCTTTTGCATTTTGTAAGCTGTTACAAAATGCAGTCCTAGACATATTTTTCTCTTGGTTAATACAAAATTGAGAAGGGGAAATAGCCTCTCTTTAGGCATAGATATGCGCACGTGCACACACACACACACACACACACACACACACACACACACACACACACACACACACACACACACACACAGCTGTGTCAGCACACTTGACTGTATGTGTAAGAAGCTGCTGTAATGCTAATCCTTTATTATACAAGGATCAGTAATGTGATAGTACAAATTGATAATCATGCTTAAAGGACCACTGAGGTCAGAAAGTGAAAACCTTTTTTTAAATCAAGTGTTGAATTATTTGTAGTGTTAATGTCTCTTCATCCCTGTAAATAATTATGTCATTCATTGTCCAGTTCTCTACTTAATTGAATCATACCTCTGAAGTGCTCACATATTTTCAGAATGCCTATGATACTGCTTCATATTTTTGCCCTGCCCCTTAAAATTTATGATTTTTCTGGTAAATCATTGAGGATTCCAGTCAGTCAAACATGCCAGACATTAGATATTCATACTTTCCATTGTATAAAAACTGCACGTTTTATTAACTTTTTAAGTGAATTAGAGCAATATTTAAATTTTATCCTTGATTTTGGGCCTTTGACTCCTCCCCACTGTTTTTGGCTTTGTCCAGAATTCTTGAGGAAAAGAAGCTGAGGGGTATTCCTTTTACTTCAGGTTACTCTGATGTTCACTTAGAATGGGAAAACTTTGAACTGCAGTTTTATTTATGAATACCCAGAGAGTATTTAGCTATTGTTTATCTGTGAGTCCCATTGATTTTTTAAACATATTCTAAACAGACTTACATCAGTTCTTTTTCTCTCAGCCACAGACTGATTAAATGAGTTGCTTTTATGAAAAATAAAATAAATGGCTTCATGTACCTTGTTTCACACTGTCATTTTGACAGTTGATGATATCATCCCCTGTTTACTTATTTATTTTTGGCCCACTGTGCCCACTCATTTGTGACAGCATAACTACCATATTTATTTTGTTTATGCCAAGCAATAGATACTGCATTATTTCTTACTGCAAATACTTGAGTAATCCTGGATTCCTAGAGAGTTAACATGTTTATGTCCTAACGGAACAGAAAGGAGTTCAAGATAGACAAACTAGCACAATGCTACGTCACCTTTACCTGAGTAAAGAAAAACAATTACAGGTAGTAGGAAATAATAGCAGGGAGCCAGACAGATAGATTCCTATAAAGTGTTATGAGATGTCATGTTAACCCAACATGGTGCATAATTAAAAAGCTGAATAGCAAATACACATCATGCAAACAAAGAAACAACAAAGATTTATTCAAATGTGAAACTGAACAATCATTTTGTAGGAACAAAAATATACCCTTACATAAAGAAACATTGTAATTTGGAGATGTAATTGACCTTTAATGGAAACCTAGAAGCAAATGCCAATGTTCTAACCAACAGAACAGCTAAGTAAGGACTAGAGACATTTAATTTAAGGCCGGTCATACACTGATCATTTTTAGGCAGACAGCTGCAGTACCTTGAAGTGACATCACAGTAAAAATCTGAAGAAAGGGTTTTGCATATATGTGTGCAGTTCTAATGGTTTATTTATTAACGTGATAGCTTTATAGTCAATATTGATATCCACCTCAGTACTATTTATGATTTTCCCATTTTGTTTCACTTTGAATTATCACAATGATATAAAACACATGACATAAACTCAGCAAGTACAAATGGATAATTTAGTGTATCATAATGCTTTCATTTAAAGTTAAAAACATGAGTAGTTACAAAGTGGTTAATTCCATAAAAACCTATCCCATGAACTGTAAATCAGTGTTTTATTTCCTGCATGCATTGTATTAAAGCAGACTATGAACTATAAATCAATGTTTTGTTTCCTGTGTGCTTTATATTAAACCAGCGGGAGTAGTTGTTTTGGTTAAAAACAATTATTCACTTAAAACTGCAGAGAGTCATAACAAACTTATGTTTCCTCATATTATCAACAGATTAATAAATAGCTGTTTCCTCTCAGAATAATCCAGGACTCCCAGCTATTTGTAGAAACATAATCTGTATCAGGAGTGAGCAACAAAGGTATCAAACAACCAAGAACACTGATGAAAAGTAAGGTAGGACAATATGACTACAGGGAAAAATAAAAAAAATAGTTTGATGCAGTCGGGTCGTCCACTTCTCTTACATGCCTCATGCAAAGCCCCACTAATTATAATCATTTCCAGTGACACACTAATGCTGCCCAAAGGCAAACATTCCTTCAGCAGTATACAGCCTTCCCTAACTCAATGTTTTGTAACTGACAAGCGCTGCCTTTCTCTCCCATCTACAGCCAGCTGTTGAGTAAAATGTAAATAAACATATCATTGTTCACCTATTCACTCACAGAAACATATGGTTTGATTTCAAACAAGAACTATTTAGATTACCTGGTTTGTCCATTTTTTCAATTTATTAGATAGCTGCAAATTCCAGTTAGCAATCATTTTATTTACTTCTTTCAATCATTCAAACATTGCAAGAATTGCCTCATGCTAGTCTTGTACGTTTTTGAATTCTATAGATTTTCTGTTGCTTTGCTTTCTTTGTTACTCTATTTTTTTTTTTCAGAAACGTTTTCAATCATCCACCACCATTTTCATAGAGAATACTTTTGCATATCTCTCCTGTGTTATCCATGTTATATCTTTAGATGGAGTCATTTGCTTACAATGCATCTATGTGTTTGGGAAGCAATACCCAAACTGGACTTTGCATATTCTTTTTAAGGTATCTAGCTATTTTATCATTGTCCCTTATGCATTCTTTCTTCAAGGTTATGCATATGAAATATAAGCAGTGCAGGTTGATAGTGAATTATTGTTAAAATAATTTAACTCAACTGTAAGGATAAATAGAAACATACAGAGTGTATTGGGGGGTCCCCAGTACTCCATGTGGAAGGAAACCTCACTAAATATAACTTAGGCCAATGGCATAGAATCATTTGCTAGGTTATATTTTTAAGTAGATAGAGGAGTTCTGCGCTTTTTGTACATTTCATCAAAACATAGTCCATAAATTGTAGTTTCACTGACTGGTAATTTATATTAAACCCTTCTGGTTGCTTTATGTCTTCTGTATATGTTTCTGGTACTCTAAATAGAAGCACTCTGTCTCATACCCCCTCAAGTGTACCTTATTACAAGGAGTATTCGTCATTTCGGGTCTTAACAAGTTCATGTTCCTCGAATTATAACAGCTATCCACGGTAAATAGAAATGAATTGTATTAATACATTAAAAGAAATATTCCATAAGTAAAAATATCACATTTTAACCATCCTATGAGCTTCCTAGCTGAAATTGTAAGACAGCTGTTAGTAAATGTTCCACATTTTGTACATCTGTTCCACATTAGGAGAGAGAGTGTTCTTCATTTTGTAGAGGGAAGGTTAAGAGCTGTGCTCTGTCTATAAAGATAATGTCTTATCAGTTGTCCCAACATTCACTGTGGACAGGTCTGTTGAGGCATGACTACTTCAGCTTGTTAAATCAGAAACTATTTTTCATTTTATCTGTATGAAAAAGCTTTTTCATCTAAGGTAGCCACAGCATGAAAGGAGGTATCTCTTCTTGCCCCTTCTTGTCACATTTGTCAGATGTACTAGACTTGAAATGTGTTTATAATTAGTTATATATGAGCCACATACCCCACCCCCCACTGCAGAATAATGTCAGTTTTTTTATTTAGAGGGGGTTATACCGTTCCCACTTTTAAAACAGTCGTTAGAATAAATCAAAGCAGTTCATACCTTCAAGAAAAAGATGTTATTTAAAAACTGACAGATTGTATGCTTCAAGATCATCTGGCAGTATTTCATCATCTTTTTAAATAGCAGTATGTTAAAGAGACAAATTTGATTCATATGGTCATATGTTATTTAAATGAACTGAAGTGCACCATAGGGTATAGTCAACATTTGAGTACAGAGAGGTAAAGCAATTTGTCTTAAAGAAGGGGCTTAGGAAATCAATACATGACTTAGTATTGGTTCTTTTAAGAATAAGCAAGATATTTTGAATTGTGTTTTATAGGGAGAAAAGTTTTGCACAATAGATGAAAAACATTTTTCATAAAATTTAGGGAACAGGTCTGTATTAACAGGGAATTCAACTCATAAGAAGAGAATATGCATTGCAATACTTCCCTATGCTGTGCACCTGGGCTATATAGAAATAAAAAAAACAGGAAAATGCATCCTCTCTGTTGTTTGTTTTGATAAGGCTATCCTTCTGTTTATATTGTCCTAGCTGAATCTTCTAATGGATGTTTAGAACTTTATTAAATACATATAATCTTAATAGTAAGGACATTGTCTAGATTGCTTATATTCTTTGAGTTTGCAAAATCCATGTTTTTATTTGTATTTTACACTATTCTAATATGTTCTCAGATATTTAGCTGAAATGTCCTGTAATTCAGAATGGGGCTGAACCACAAGATGCTTAAACTATCTTGGTTGTCAAACAAAAAGGAATTGCTCTTTAGTAGTACATTTGACAGTTGTATTGTCTGATCTGTGTTGAACTTGTATACACTGACAAAAGAGACAGGCTATAAAAAGATTTGTGATTGTGTATCTGTGTGTACATCTACAGTGGATATAAAAAGTGTACACACCCAGGTTAAAATGCCAGGTTTTTGTGATATAAAAAAATGAGACCACAATAAATCATTTCAAAACTTTTCCCACCTTTAATGTGACCTATAACCTGTACAATTCAATTGAAAAACAAACAAATCTGTTAGGGAAAAAAATTTAAAAAATAAAAAATGTACAATACAGGTTGACAGTAACCTCTCTTTTGACCACCACATTGCCACTATGGTCAGAAAGTCCTTCTATGTGGCACATCGCATTACTAAGGGTTTTGCATCCAGGAAGAAAGAGGTCATTGTCTCCCTCTACTCTTCCCTCATTAGGCCAATCATCGAGTACAATGCCCCATTTGGCATGTACCTCACTAGACACCTGCAACAACTGGCGAGGCCACAAAAGTACCTCACAAAGATGACCCTAGGCCTTAAACACTTGTCCTGTATGGACAGATTCAGAAAACTCCAACTATTCTTTGTCTCATATTGACTACTTAGAGGCGATCTCTGCTTGACTTACAAAGCCATGGCTGACCCAGCTGTTAAAAATGCTACATCTAAAGAAATCCCAATCCCTCCTCACCACATGCTCCAAAGACTTCAACCTCATTACCACAATCAACAGAACATGCTGGAGGGACAGTTTCATAACCCATAGACTGCCCATGCTATGGAACAGACTTCCCATACATGTCAAACATAGCACCTCACTGGCCCTCTTCAAGAGAAATCTTGATGAGTGTGTGGGAAATAGAAAATTCACCACAGGGATCACTCCAGTGGCTCTACTTAACAGACTAATGTCAGATGGCACGATGCCAGGGTAATCCAATAGACTAGGCTTGTAAAGGCTCCAGGGCCATTAGCCTACTACACACCTATGAACCTATGAATACGCGGGCTGCATAAGTGTGCACACCCTTAAACTAATACTTTGTTGTGTGTGCACACCCTTAAACTAATACTTTGTTGAAGCACCTTTTGATTTAATTACAACATTCAATCTTCTTGGGTACACACCTACCATCAATTAAAGAGACTTTGATTAACCCCAAATAAAGTTCAGCTGTCCTAGTAGGATTTTCCTGGCATTTACTCAGTTGCCTGCTGCAGCAAAAGCCATAGCTCACAGAGAGCTTACAAAGCATCAAAGGGATCTCATTGTTGAAAGGCAGCAATCAGGAGAAGGGTATGCCACTTGTAACCGGTTTAGAGTCAGACCTAGCTCCCACAACTCTCACCATTTGGGTTCTGTCCATGAGCCAATTGGCAACCCATCTTGTGACATAAGGGTTTATGTTCAGGCTGGTGAGCTTGTCTATAATACCAGAATGGGGAATGGTGTTGAAGGCCTTTGTGAGGTCTAGGTAGGCTGTGTGTACCACCTCCTTCATCTATAGCCTTGGTAACTGTCTCAAAGAAGTCCACCACGTTTAGGAGGCATGATCTGCCCTTAACAAAGCCAAGCAGACCAAGCTAGTCAGGCTTATAGGGTGATAGTTCCCGAGGTCTGTTATGGCTCCACCTTTGTGGAGGGAATAACCATTGCTATATACCACTCTATGGGTACGTAGCCTGTGGAGAGGCTGAGTCTGAACAGTGTGTTTAGGTGAGGGGTTAGTTCATCTTTGAGCTCATGTAGGATGCAGCCTGGGACACCATCCGGTCCCATTAATGCTGTGTTTTTGGCTTTGGAGAGGGCTATTTTAACCTGAGTGTCTGTGATTTCAGGGGCTCTACATTCTTCTGGTATGGTTATGGGCCCTTTTGGGGGTGAAAGTGGGGTGAAGTTTGCACTGAACCTGTCTGCCAGGATGTTGGCAATATTGGTTGGTTCAGTGTATTTTGTGCCATTCTGCACAAACTCCGAGCAGATCTGTGAATTGCCACTTAGATTCTTGACATAGCTAAAGAATGCCTTGTGGTTATCTCTGGAGTCCTTGGCAAGTTTTCTTTCAAAGCTCGCCTTTTATGAGGGATCGTAGTTTCTTGCTGATACTGATCAGGGATGTCTTCCCTTCTTGGGATTTTACTCTTTTCTGTACTAGTTTCATCCTTCTATTGTATAGCTTGTTTATGGTAGGGGTCCACCAGGCTGGTTTCCTTTTCTTGGAGGAGTGAGTCTTGGTTTTTCTTGAGATAGCACAATCCATGCATTCTTGTAGGTGCCCATAGAATGCATTAGTAAAGGATTTTGCAGCTTGGACAGCGTTATCCTTTAGCATGGGGGCTTTGAAACTTTCCACCTCTGTCTTAAGTAACGTGAAGTTTGCTTTTGAAAAGTTTTTCACGGTGGTTTCCTTGTCCGGGGGTGGGGGCGGAATGTGGATATCCAAAGTGATTTGTTTATGGTCAGATCTAACCAGCGAGGGGTTGACCTCCGGTGTGGAACACTGGTCGCCCATGTTGGTGATGACCAGGTCCAATATGTTGTCACCTCTGGTGGGAGTGTTGACCAGTTGTTCCAGGGCGTTTGAGTTTATAAATTCTAGGAAATGTTGGGCAAGGGAGTTAGTACTTGAGTATTTCTCCCAGTTAATGTTTGGGTAATTGAAATCACCCAATATCAGGGTGTTTGGCAGGACCTTTATGTTTCCCAGTGTTTCCAGGAATGCGGAGTGGGGGTCCTGGGACATGGTGGGTGATCTGTAGCAAGCTACAATTTGAATTGCAGTTTTGTCCATTGTTAGTTGCACGTGGATAATCTCTGAAGCATCGTGCTGTGCCACTAACCTGGAGGTGTGGGTATCCTTGATGAATATGGATACTCCCCTGCCTTTTGTATTTCAGTCCGGGTTCTGTGGCCAAAATGTATGGTATGAGTTGTAGCCTGGTAGTGCTGGGGTGCTCTCTGGAGCCTTAAACCAGGTTTCTGTTACTGCACATATATCGATTTTCTCCATACTGAGGAGTGCCTTGAGTGTGTGCATTTTGAGGTTTAGACTTCTGGCATTGAGTAGTATTACCTTCAGATTTTTTTTACTTGTGATATTAACAGTGGTGGGTTTATCTTTTGAGCCTTGCCTAAAAAAGGCACTATGGGGGTGGCAAGAGCCTTGGCCAGTATTCGAAAGCCTAAGGGTGACAGGTGCAAGCCATCTCTTGCGAAGCAGTGTGGCTTGTCGAGCATGTCATCCCAGGCAGACAGACACTGGATCCCCTTTGAATGACACCAGAAACTTAGCCAATTGTTGATATTGATAATTTTTTCTTTATACCATGGTATAATTCTTGGTGAGGGCAGGATGCTACTCAGGGTCAGAATCATACTGGCTTGGGCTATGTGATCAGAGAGCTCTTCCATGTCTCTTTTCATGTAGTTCAGGGAGGTACGGCTCAGGTCATTCGCACCAACATGGACAATGACAGAGTCGTATTTGTACTTGTTCTGGAGTGACCTGACTGCTTGAGTTATGTGGCGGATCCTGGCACCCGACAGGCAGCTAACAGTAACCTTCTCCTTATTCAGCCTAGTGAGTGGGATGTCAGTGTGCTTGACTATAGAGTCACCTATTACTAGTATGTTGGATATGTTATTTTGCCTTGAGAGCTGTGATTGCGTGGCACACTGGTTTTGTGAAGTATGTGTTTTATGGTTTGTGTTGGGGGGTGGAGGTTGCTTGGATGTCTGCTTTGGAGGGCTCTGTTGCTTTTGCAGATTTTTATTTAGAGCTTCTGAGTATGTTTTTGTGTATTTACATGTGTTTTTTGCCGGTGCTGGTTTAATAGGTCGACGTGAGACTGGTGGTGTGATGCCAGTGTTTCCCTTCTCCTCTTGACTGTCTGATCCAGTCTTGGGTTGAGAGAGCTTAGCCTCTGGTTTGGCTGTATAATTGCATCTCTTGCATGTATTAGTGTTTGGTGGTAGGTGGAGTGGGTTGTCTGTGTACATGAGGCAGTTGTAACATTGCCTCAAAATGCCCAGATTCACCAGTTGGACTGGAGAGTACACCTGAAACTGCCGTTTGGACATTCCTGGATAGGTACAGTAAACTGTTTTACTGAATGGCTGGTAAGGTCAAATAGAGAGCCTTGTCCTTCTGTAGTGCTAGGGTTTATAAGTGCTTGCTATGAGTTTTGAGCAAGTGCCGGGCTGAGAAATGAATGGCTTGAGTGTTTAAGTTGAAAGTTTGTCTAGTTCCAAGGGAAAAATTGAAGAATAGACTTTTTGGAGCCGGGAATAGTTATACCCTAGCTGCCCAGCATGCAAAACCGGCCAAATGCGGTTTTTATAGCAGGGAAATGAAAGAGATAGAAATTAGCCCAAAATGGCCAATAAACTACTACTTTCTGCACTGAAACCACTCCTCCAGGGACAGATAGGCTGCTCAAAGCTCCCCTCCCTCACAGGTGAACAGAGAAACTTCCTTCTATCCAAGTAAGGTATGGGCAAACACAGAGATTTGTAACACAGCCCTGAATTCAGCACTAACCTGAAAACTGGACTATACTAGCTTAGAAAGGCGGGAAACAAGTATGTATATTTTTTTCAGAAAATAAAGCAGATACAATCACAAAAACACTTTAAATGCGCATAAAAAGATGTTTATTGTTATATATCTCAGTTCAGAGTTGTAGTCAATGCCCCTAGTAATAAAGTAGGAAGAAACACAAATACAGTAAAAGCAGATGAATAAAGTGCAATGTTTATTTTTATATATATATATATATATATATATATATATATATATATATATATATATATATATAAACAATAGAAAACAAACAATCTGATTTAAACAAGTTACCCAATTAACCAGAAAAAAACTCAAAACTGAGCCCTGTTCCAGCAGTCTTCAATCAGACAAGTTCTAACTGCACATTCCCACTACTAGGGTGCAGGGGAACCTTCTCCAAAAAAGATGGCCTGGATCAGTGCTCAAGTTATACAAACAAAGCTAGATTCAGCAGGCCTGAATCTGGTCCTATGCTACAGCAACAAGGCGCACCAATTTCAAAAAGAAACAGTTCGAATAAGCAGGCACAATAAGCCTGTGACCAGAAATTCCCAGCTCAGAAGGGAAACCCTCTCCTCCCACAAGAGTGCAAACCACAAACCTTCTTAATGTAGAATAACTGGCCTGAAGCCCAAGTGCTTAAACCAGAACTAATACACTTTTACAATAGCAGACACTGAGCTTTCAATCAGCAATTCCCAGCTTAGAAGGATGTAAGCTACCTGTCCTGCCACAACAGTGCAAACCACAAACCTTCTTAACGTAAAACAACCTTTATGAAGCCCAAGTGTTTAAACCAAAAGACTTAGAATAACAATTACAGTTTAATCAGGTTACTACCAAGCAGCAGAGTGCAGCAGAATAAATAAAATTGAGTACTTTTAAGAAGAGACAAAAGCAAAATAAAGTAGGAGGAAACACAAATACAGTAAAATCAGATGAATTGTTTTTTTGTTAGTAAAGTGCAAGGAGAGAGAGGAAGGAAGAACCTAAGTGGGTTGGCCTTCTCAAATCTTCTCTCTGTATTGTGTAGAGTATGTGTGTGCATGTGAGCATTGGAGAATGAAGTCTAGGACAGTTTATGAGAACTCCAGTTGACTGAAAATGATTTTTTTTTCATTTCTTCTGGACAAACAACCAAGTAGGATGGAGGTGGTGTACGTTCCTACCAGTCAGCTTGTGTCTTTCAGTTCTGCTGATGTGACAAATTGGTTAAAAATAGGTGACACCTGATATGCTGAAGCAAGTCAGAATTTAACAGTTATTACCCTGTTTATAAAACCATCCTCCAGTCTATACAGTCTGGTTCCACTTCATTTCCAATTTATAACAAATTAAAGGTGATATAATGACAAATCACACAATCTTGCACAGTACTGTATCAGACAAAAATGTTGCAACATTTCTAAGTGGTATACAACTTATGAAAATTAAAACAAAATACAACTGGAAAGGGAACAAAAAGTGCTCTTGGCTCTTCTAGTTGCCTTTGTACCTTTGTAGATATAAGAAACAATCCAAAGTGGGCAAAACCAGAAATCTTTGCCTATTCCTCTCTGTATAAAGCCAGCCTCTGACCAATGCAGCATGGTTTAACTCTGCATCCATTTTATGAGCATATAAACATACAAAAGAGCTGACAAAAGAAGACCCATTGTCAGTTAGACGTGTCCACTTCTTGCAGCTATCATCCAGCTGTCTCTGCCATGGCATTGTCCAGTCCTTCATTTGCTCTGTTCCAAGCAAAAGTTTGAACCCTTCCAATAAGTTAGTTCTACTGCTGCCTCAGTCAACTCATCGAATAGACCAACTGCTCTCTCTTCCTATATGAAGTACTGTTTTCTGAAGTCTAGCTGAAATATATCCCCTTCCATCTGCAATGCTCATCCCCTTCCTGTTGTCCATCATCTTGCACTCCAGCCCTTTCTTTTGTCAGCAAATATTGTAGAGTATACAAATTATATTCCACTTTCTCTTTTCTCAAATGTGTACATAACCATCTACCTAAATATTAATTTCTACCACAGTTTCCCCTACCCATCACTAGTTGGGTACTCTGCACTGCGTGCTTTGTACCAGCACAAATTTTCTTTGTCAGCATGTCCACTAAAATGTACAAAATTCTCCAAATGAAGCCTTAGTAGTTCCTTATACAATGGAAGTGTGACCTCAGTATTTCTGATGCCCACTTCTCGTGTTATGTACCCACACCATTATATTAGGTATTCTAAGGCATTGTAACAACTGTCCGATGCTTTCCAACTGTTCACTGCTTTTGCCAATTGATAGTGCAACCTGCAAGAGATATAAATATTTAAGAAACATGGATGCAAGTCTCTTGCATCAGCCTACTGTCAGTAAGCCTTGTACATCAACAACACCACATCAATCACAGCACACCATTAAACATATATCTTATGCTAATGCTGTAAAAAAAAATGCCAAAGCCTCCTAGAACACACTTTCAAAGATCTCAGCCTTCAGCACACAAGACAACAACTATTACTACTTTTCCACTCACATACTGCAACTTCGCATAGATCAATCTAGAGCCACCAAAAAAGCAGGCCTAAACCCTTAAGGCCCACAAAATCTATTGACACCTAGGGAAAAGTTGTAGTCATAAGTGACTCTATAATTAGGCATACAAACAACATACTCACTAGATTGGACAAGAAGAAAGTGACTGTAAGTCGCTTTTCCGGTACCATGATCCATGATGTCCTTTAACCAGATAAGTATGTCTATGACATAGTGACATAGTGATGGCTAATGTAGGAGTGAATGACCTGAGGTGCTCCACCCAGACAGACATGCAGACAGACATGATGAAACTTACTGTGCATGTGTTTGAGGCAGAAGAGACACCAGTCTTGAGTAGTATCTTACCTTCACTAAGAATAACTATATACCAAGACAAGAAAACTGGCTTTAACAACTGGCTAAGTAGTTGGTATCATTCTAAGGGGATTCAGTATATGTAGGCCTGGAGTGACATATTAGATAGCAGTTCCTATTTCCCCAGGGATGGCTTACATCTCTCATACCGTGACTTCCCATATACTACCTAAAGCCTTTGCTGTGTCTATTCTGCCTTTTTTAGGCAGACTCTTCCTACTGGACATTCCTGCATAGCAAACTCAAAACCTCATTTGGACAAAATCACAGTGGCACTACACAGTGCCAGAAGTCTAAGGAGAAAGGTGACAGAACTTAAGGCTCTCCTTCAACACAACACAACACATTAATATCTGTGTAGTTACTGAGACATGGTTTCAGTGCAATGACAGACCTCCCTCTTTATCAGGGTTAAACACCTATCATGCATGCCTCTACTCCCATGGATAACTGTGAGTTGAATATCTGCATTTGTCAGAAACGCCATCATCATGCCACATCACAATACTCACAACCCTTACTTAGAGCTCCTGGAGCTCCAAATCATCCTTAATAAAACCATGTATTACTTCCTTGTTAGATACAGATCCCAATCAATACTTTAGAAAATGCATGCTAAAACAAAACCTATTATTCTAGTAATGTTCAAAGTTTATAAGAACAATATTTAAAATTTGTCCCTGATTTTGGATCTTTGCCCCCCCCCCCCATTATTTTTGGCTTTGTCCAAAATTCTTGCACTAAGAAGTTGGGAAGTATGTCTGCCTGTACGGCACCATGCATCTCTTCATCTGTGGTTATATCTGACCACAAATCAGTTACCTTCTCTGTCAGTCTTAACGGCACCACCCCACCGCCAAAACAACCCATCTTTAGGAACCACAGCAAACCTACTTCAACTTGTAGACAGCCTACACAAAATTCTCAGCAATCCCCCCACAAATGCCCCACTAAGCTAATCGAAGGAAGGACACTGAGGAAACTCAGAGCTATAATATATAACATTAAGTATCCTGTTTTTTGTTTATTTTGTTCTTTATTTCTTTGTTATTTATAGCACTTTGTGTACTGTGTATTTTTCTAGCTAGTTTTACTGTGTGTGAGGTATTAACTGGAACTTGTCCACTTTTATTAAGTATCTGTTGGGTTGTTTGTTTCTGATAACTTATTGCAGTTAAACTCTTTTTTCTAGAGGCTCCTTTAGCTGTTTAAAACTTTCATTTAAAGGCTGACTGCTGCTTTTCAGCTGTGAGAAACATTTCTGCAGTTTGTTCTAAGTAGTGGGGATATTTGTAGCATTTCCATATTCAGGCTTGTATTTGGGCCTAGTGTTTGTGGAGGCTGTGTCTGAGCACATATTCAGGGACATCTTGGTTTAGCCAAAGCCATCAGGCATTTCAGTGAGAGAGAATTGTTTGAGGTCATTGGCTGACTGAGGTCACCTGGACTACAGCTTAGACTAAGCACCTCATTGGTTCTTTTGAGATTTCTTTCTTAAAAGCTGTCCCAGGTTTCAACCTTCTGTTACCTAAGTTCACTTGTGAAAAAAAAAATATCTGCTTTTACTGTATTTGTGTTTGTTCCTACTTTATTTTGCTTTTGCGTCATCTTAAAAGTACTCAATTGTATTTATTACTGCTTGGTGTAACTCATTCTAAGCCTTTTAGTTTAAGCACTTGGGCTTCAGACCAGTTGTTTTACATTAAGAAGGTTTGTGGTCTGCACTGTAGTGGCAGAACAGGTAGCTTACATCCTTCTAAGTTGGGAACTGTTGATTGAGGGCTCAGTGTCTGTTATTCTAAAAGTGTATTCATTCTGGTTTAAGCACTTGGGCTTCAGGCCAGTTATTTTACATTAAGAGGGTTCATGGTCTGCACTCTTGTGGGAGGAGAGGCTGGACTCTGCCCTTCTGAGCTGGGAATTTCTGGTTAAAGGCTTATAGTGCCTGCATATTTGAACTGCTTCTTACTGAAATTGGTACACCTTGTTTGCTGTAGCATAGACTAGATCCAGGCCTGCTGAATCTAGCTTTGTTTGTATAACTTGAGCACTAATCCAGGCATTCTTTAAAGTATTCAATTATATTTATTACTGCTTGGTAGTAACTTAATTAAAGTGTAGCCATCATTCTAAGTCTTTTGGATTAAGCACTTGGGTTTCAGACCAGTTGTTTTACATTAGGAAGGTTTGTGGCCTGCACTGTGGTGGCAGGACAGGTAGCTTACATCCTTCTAAGTTGGGAACTGCTGATTGAGGGCTCAGTGTCTGTTATTCTAAAAGTGTATTAGTTCTTGTTTAAGCACTTGGGCTTCAGGCCAGTTATTTTACATTAAGAAGGTTCGTGGTCTGCACTCTTGTGGGAGGAGAGGCTGGACTCTGCCCTTCTGAGCTGGGAATTTCTGGTTAAAGGCTTATAGTGCCTACATATTTGAACTGTTTCTTACTGAAATTGGTACACCTTGTTTGCTGTAGCATAGACTAAATCCAAGCCTGCTGAATCTAGCTTTGTTTGTATGCTTGTTGTTTGTTTGCTTGTTATTTCCCTGAAACGCTAATTCCACCTAAAACACAGCTTTTCAGTGCTTCTGTGGATCCCTAGTGATATCTGCATTGCTTACTGTACTTATTTCCTTGTTTCACTTGAAAGAAAGTTACTGTTTGTCATTTTTGCATTTAAGTTACCTGTAACACATTGCATTTAAGTTATCTGGCACTTGCTCACTAAAGCAATTATATAAGTCAGCACTAAAAAATTAAAAGCACTATACCCTCACAAACTCCCCTTGAGTACCTTGTTCCCCATCAGCCCTTTTTTCAATTATAAAGGAATTCCCAATACTATTCTAGCATGTCCAAAGGTCAGTTGTCAATCTCCTCTCTGGTCCAGCTGGTGAATCTGGGAATCTTGAGGCAATGTTACAACTGCCTCATGTACACAGACAACCCTCTCCTCCTCCCAACAAATTCCAACACATGTGAGAGATGCAACCATATAGCCAAACTGGAGGCTAAGCTCTCTCAACTCAGTACTGGCGTAACCAGTCAGGAGGAGAAGGAAACCACACTCACTACAATTCCAGTCTCACATAGACCTACCACGACAGCAAACCAAACACATAAACATACAAAAACATACTCGGAGGCTCTAAATAAAAATCTGCCTAAGCAGCAGAGACCTCCAAAGCAGACACCCAAGCAACCGCTACCCCAAAACAAAACACATACAACACATAGCTCACAAAGCCAGTGTGCCAAACAGTCACAGCCCTTAAGGCTAAACAACACACCTGATACACTTGTAATAGGTCACTCTATTGTCAGGCACACTGACGTCCCGCTCACCAGGCTGAACAAGGAGAAGGTCACGGTGAGCTGCCTGTCGGGCGCTAGGATCCGCCACATAACACAAGCACTCAGGTCACTCCAAGGCAAGTACAAATATGACTCAGTCATTGTCCATGCTGGTGTGAATGACCTGAGATGTACCTCCCTGGACTACATGAAAAGAGACATAGAGGTGCTCTCTGAGCATGTAGCCCAGGCTGGTATGACCCTGACCTTGAGTAGCATTTAACCTCACCGAGAATGATGCCAGAATATGAAGACAAGATGATCAATTTCAACAATTGGCTTAAGTATTGGTGTCATTCAAAAGGGATCCAGTGCCTGTCAGCCTGGGATGACATGCTCGACAAGCCACGATGCTTCGCTAGGGACGGCTTGCACCTGTCACCCCTGAGCTTTTGGATATTGGCAAAGGCTCTTGCCACCCCATAGTGCCTTTTTAGGCAAGGCTCAAAAGACAAACCCACCTCCATAGGTATCACAAGGGATAAGAAACTAAGAGTAATGCTACTCAACACCAGAAGTCTAAACCTCAAGATGCACGCACTCGAAACTCTCCTTAGCATGGAGAACATCGATATCTGTGCAGTAACAGAAACCTGGTTCAAGGCTCCGAGAGCACCCCAGCACTACCAGGTTATACCTCATACCATGCTTTTTCGCCCCAAAACTTGGACCAAACCACAAAAGGAGGGGGAGTATCAATATTCATCAAAGATACCCACACCTCCAGGTTGGTGGCACAGCACGAAGCATCAGAGACTATCCATGTGCAACTAACAGTGGGTAAAACTGCCTTCCAGTTTATAGCCTGCTACAGACCACCCTCCCAAACCCAGGAACCCCACTCGGCCTTCCTGAGAACACTGGAAAATATGAAGGTCTCTCCAAACACCATTATATTGGGTGACTTCAACTACCCAAACATAGACTGGGAGCATTACTCTAGCTCCAACACCCTAGCCCAAAGGTTCCTAGAATTTATAAACTCAAAGGCTATGGAACAACTTATTACCACTCCCACAAGAGGGGAAAACATACTGGACCTGATCATCACCAACATGGGGACTCTATGCTCCAGACCAGAAGTGTATCCCTCACTGGTAAGATCAGACCATAAACTAATCCACTGGATATTCACATCCTGACCCCACCCCCTGCCCAGAAAACCACAGTGAAAAACTTCTCCAAAGCAAATTTCACACACCTCAAAACTGAGGTGGAATCCTTCAAAGCCCCCGGGCCTGTGGAAAATATGGCCCAGACCGCAGAATCCTTTATAAACACATTCTATGAACACCTTCAGGAATGCATGTATCATGCAATCCCAAATAAAACCAAGACCCAATCCTCCAAAGGCAGACGTCCTGTCTGGTGGACCCCAGCCATAAACAAACTATACAATAGAAGGAGGAAGCTACTACATGATAGAGCAAAATCCCAAAAAGGGAAGGCATCTCTGATCAGTATTAGCAAAAAACTACGGGCACTCATAAAACTGTCTAAGGCCAGCTTTGAGGGAAAAATTGGACAGGACACTAAGGATAATCACAAGGCTTTCTTTAGTTATGTTAGGAACCTGGGTGGGAATTCCCAGATATGCTCAGAATTAGTCCAAAATGACAAAAAATACACTGAACCCACAGACATTGCCAACATCCTAGCTGACAGGTTCAGCGCAAACTTCTCCCCCCCTCCCCACCAAAAGAGCAAATATCTATCCCAGCAGAGTGCTGTCCCCCTGACTTCTCAGATGCTCAGGTAAGAGCCGCCCTCTCCAAAGCAAAAAACACAGCATCAATGGGACCAGACAGTGTCCCGGGCTGCATCCTACATGAACTCCAAGAAGAGCTAAACCCAAACATAAAACTACTGTTCAATCTCAGCCTTACTACAGGATATGTACCCAAAGAGTGGCGTACAGCAACAGTGGTCCCTCTCCACAAAGGTGGTGCCTCAACAGATCCTGGAAACTATCGCCCCATAAGCCTGACTAGCTTGGTCTGCAAAGCTATGGAAAGGATCATCATGGACCTCATAAATAAAGATATTGGGGACATACAGACACTGGATCCTACCCAGTTCAGCTTTGTTAAGGGCAGATCCTGCCTCTTAAACCTGGTTGATTTCTTTGAAACAGTCACCAAGGCCATTGACGAGGGAAGGTGGTCCACACAGCCTACCTGGACCTCGCAAAGCCTTCAATACAATACCCCACTTGGGCATTATAGATAAGCTCACCAGCTTAAATATAAACCCCTATGTCACTAGATGGGTTGCAAACTGGCTCAAGGACAGAACCCACATGGTTAGAATTGCTGGAGCCATGTCAGACTCCAAACCAGTTACAAGTGGCGTCCCACAAGGCTCAGTCCTGGGACCTCTCTTGTTCGGTATATATTTCTCGGAGGTACAGGCCAACACGGAAGGACTGTGGCTGACCAAGTTCGCAGATGACTGCAAACTGGGCGCCATAATCGACTCTCCAGCCAACACAAGCATCCTCCAAAAGGGCCTCATAGAAACAGACAACTGGTGCCAGAGCCATGGCCTCAAGCTAAATGCCAAAAAGTGTATAGTCATTCTCTTTGGCAAAAACAAAGTGCCCACAAATTACCACATAGGTGGTAATCCATTAAGTACAGAAGAAGTAATTAAGGACCTGGGGACCCAAGTTGATAGCAATCTCTCATTTGACAACCACGTGGCCAAAGTGGTTAGAAAAACATTTTATATAGCCCACCTAATCATGAAGGGATTCACATCTAGATCAGGGAGGTCATCGTGCCTCTTTACTCATCCCTCATCAGGCCCATAATTGAGTACAATGCCCCTTTTGGGATGTACCTTACCAGACACCTGCAGCAACTGGAAAGACCTCAAAAGTACCTCACCAAGAGGATCAAAGGGCTCAAACAGATGCCATATGCTGCCCGGTTAAAGAAACTCCAGCTCTACTCAGTGGCATACCGCCTGCTCAGAGGCGATCTGTGCCTGACGTATAAAGCCATGTCCAGCCCAGAATTAATGGACATGCTGCACCTCAGAAAATCCAAATCCCATTGAGCTACACGCTTGAGAGACTTGAACCTCAGCACTGAAATAAATAGGACATGCTGGAGGGACAGATTAATAACCCAGAGGCTCCCTTCACTCTGGAATAAAATCCCAGTCCAGGTTAGGCAGAGTCCCTCATTGACTCTCTTCAAGAGAAATCTTGATGAGTGGATGGGAGATCGTAGGTTTACCCCGGGTATCAGTTCTGTGTCACTGTTAGACAGGGGCACAGTATACTAACCTCGAAAAAGGGCATAGCAAAATTAATTTAAAATGGGTGGCGAAAGCCAAACACACTCTGGCTAGGCTTATAAATGCCCTAGGGCAGATAGCCTAGTATGAACCTATGAACCTATGAAGCTAAATGGACCCAGCTTGAGAGGACTACCATATTTACCTCTGATTTTTTTACCAGTATCTAAACAGCTACATAGAAATGACTGTATCCATCTGCCCTAAATGTAACAGAATATTCAGCAACAAAACTTTTCTGGTGTATCTCCTGTATTAATAAACTGTATAATAACAGAAGGAAAATATTGAAAACTTGTAAGATATCCGCATCCCTCCTACCTCAAGACCACACTTCAACCAAAAAATGTAAAGCAACTATAAACGTATGGTTACTACAGAGATCAAAGGAAACTGTAAATCTTTCTGCAGTTATGTTGGGAAATTAAGGGATACTGGTCAACAATACACTGAACTCATCTGTAATAATGTCACATATTCCAGTCCCAAGAATACAACCAATATACTAGCAAACAAATTTAGCACTGTCTTTACCACACCTCCTTACATTGTTGCACCTTCTATCCCTGAAAGTGTCATTTTCCCCTGTAATTACCCAGGAATAAGTCTTAGAATCCATGTGAAAGGCTGAAAATAATGTTTCTATGGGACCAGATAACAAACCAGACTGCATTTTCATGAGTGCCAAGTATACACTAACTGACGTGCTACGTCAACTGTTTAACCTAAGCCAGTCCAACTGGGTTTGTCCCTGATGCCTGCAGGACAACCACTGTAGCTCCTTTACACAAGCATGGCCCCTCTACAGACCCAGGCAATTATAGGTCCATCAGCCATAGTAGCATTATATTCAAAGTTATGGAACATACAGCAGAGTTAATTTAAATAGACATAGGCAACTTAACTGATATAGACCTCTCGCATTCTGTTTTTTCAGAGGGAAGGTCCTATCTCCTGAGATTAGTAGATTTCTTTGAAAAGGTTTACAGAGTCTGTGGATAGTGGTCACTGACCAAGGCTTTTCACACTATTCCCCATGCTGGTATTATTGGAAAATTAAACTTAATATAAACCCTTACATTGTCTGCTGGATTAGAAATCGATTATGCAACAGATCCCAGGTAGTGAATACCGCTGGTACCATCTCTGAACATGCAGTTAATTTCCAAAAGAATATCTTCACCATCCAAAGAAGTCATCCTGCCTCTACACTTCTCTTACAAATCTAAGTACATTGCTCAACTGAAAAGGCCCCAATGATTTTAAATAAAAAAAGCAGGGAAGCCTTCTAGCTTATCAGTGGGAGTGGCACTAGGTAGCCTATCTAAAACAAGAGGAGTGGTTTCTGGCCCAGAATTTGTAGCTTATTGGCCATTTGGGCAGTTTTTCCATCTCTTTCAGCTTTCTGGTTTAAAAGCGCTGCACTTGTTTCCTGCCTTTCCTTTAACTAGTCTAGTCCAGAATCCAGATACAGATTTGCTGTATCCAGGACTGTTTGTAAACGTCTGAGAGGTGTCAAAGTCTGCACTTCAATGTTTCCCTTAGATCTGCTAGTTCTCTCCTCTCCTGCACTTTTACTAGCTTATTAGTCTAGCACTTTACCATACCAGACTTCTTGTAGCAATTATTGTAGGACACAAAAGTGCTACCAGCACTAAACGTTCTACAAGGAAACAGCTCCAGTACTTATTATTAATGCCCACCTCTCCAGGCATGTCTAAAGATCAGTTCCCTGTGCTTTCTCCTGTTAACCTGGTGAACTTGGGCATCCTGAAGCAATGTAGCAACTGCCTCATGTACACCGACAACCCTCTCCTCTTACCTCCCAACACTCAGACTTGTGAGAGATGCATTTATATATCCAAATTGGAAGCCATGCACTCTCCAGCCAAGACCAGAATAACTGGTCAAGAGGAGAAGGTCAACACTTGCACCACATCACATGGAACACATAGCCCTCCAGAACACACACCAGCACTGCCTTCACATAAAAACACAAACCACACACCCACCTTCACCGAGGCTTTCAATAAAAATCTACCCAAACAGCAGAGACCTCCAAGGCAGAAATGCAGTCAACCACCACAACATGACACTAATCACAAAACACATAATTCTCCTAAACAGGGTGCCACTCAACCAAAGCCCCTAAGGCAAAACAGCATGCCCAGCACACTAGTCATAGGTGACTCGATAGTGAGGCACACTGATGTCCCACTCACTAGGTTGAATAAGGAGAAAGTAACAGTCACCTGCCTGTCAGGTGCCAGGATCCGCCATACAACACACTCATTCAGGTCCCTCAACAACAGGTACAAATATGACTCTGTCATTGTACATGTGGGTGTGAATGACCTGAGACATACCTCCCTGGACTACATGAAAAGAGACATGGAGAAGCTCTTGGATTATGTAGCCCAGGTGGGTACGACCCTAGCCCTGAGCAGCATCCTACCATCACCCAGAATGATACCACAGTACAAGCAGAAAATGATTGATTTCAACAACTGGCTAAATTTCTGGTGTCATTCTAAGGGGATCCAGTACCTGTCTACCTGGGATGACATGATTGACAGACCTCGATCCTTTACCAGAGATGGCTGCATCTGTCACCTCTGGGCTTCTGGATACTAACCAAGGCTCTTGCCACCCGTATAGTGCCTTTTTTTAGGTGGTCTTCCAAAGACCAAATTACCACCATAACAACTACAAACAAATGCAATCTGAGGGTCATGCTGCTCAACACTAGCAGTCTAAATCTCAAAATGCACTCACTCGAAGCACTCCTTAAAATGGAGAACATTGACATTTGTGCTGTAACAGAGACCTGGTTCAAGGCAGCAGAAAGCAACCCTGCACTAGCTGGCTATAACTCATTCCACACCTTTCGGTCCCAGAACTTGGACCGAAGCTCCAAAGGTGGTGTTGTTTCCATATTCATAAAGGATGCACACACCTCCAGACTGGTAGCCCAACATAACACATCAGAGATACTTCAGGTGCAGCTAACTTTGGGTAAGACAGCGTTTCAGGTCGTAGCCTGTTATAGGTCCCCAACCATGCCTCAAGACACTCACTCCATCTTCCTAAGCACCCTGGAGAATATTATGGTCCAACCTAACACTCAACTGGGTGACTTCAACTACACCTCCATTAACTGGGAAAACTACTCATGTACCAATACACTTGCCCAACATTTCCTGGAATTCTTTAATTCCAGTGCCCTGGACCAGCTTGTTCTTACCCCACTACAGGTAGCAACATCCTTGATCTGATCATTACTAACATGGGCAACCATTGCTCTACACCAATAGTCAACTCCTCCCTGGTTAGATCCGACCACAAACTAATCACATTGGAAATCCACATCCCTCCCACCTACCCCACCCCCCGCAAAAGTAACCACCATGAAAAACTTCTCCAAAGCTAACTTTGGGCTCCTAAGAACAGAGGTGGCTAACTTCATGGCACCCATGCAAATGGAGAATAGTTGCATGATGCCAAATCATACACCAATGCACTGTACGAACATGTACACAAATGCATGGATCTCACCATACCCAATAAAACCAAGACACTCTCCAAAAAAAGGAAGCCAACCTGGTGTTTCCCTGACATAAACAAACTCTACAACAGAAGGAGGAAACTAATGCGGAATAAGGTGAAGTCCCAAGACTGGAAAAAGTCCCTTATCAGCCTCAACAAAAAGTTGAGATCCCTTATCAAATCCTCTAAAGTTAGCTATGAAAACAGAATTGGCACAGCTAGTAAAGATAACCACAAGGCCTTCTATAGTTAGGTAAAGAACCTCCACGGCAAATACCTAGATTTGCTCTGAGATATTGCACAATGGTACCTCCTATACCGAGCCAACAGATATTGCCAATATACTGGCCAACAGATTCAGTGCCATCTTTAACCCTCTCCCCCCCAAAGGACCAATCACAATACCAGTAGATTGCCAGGCACCCAGTATTACTGCTGCACAGGTTAAAACAGCACTGTCCAAGGCCAAGAATGCAGCTTCTATGGGTCTGACAATATCCCTGGCTGTGTTCTACATGAACTACAGAGTGAACTGGCACCTCACCTGTGTGCCTGTTCAATCACAGCCTCACCTCAGACTTTGTCCCTTCCAGATATCACACTGCTATAGTCATCCCTCTCCACAAAGGAGGAGCGACTATAGACTCTTTGAACTATCGCCCCATTAGCCTGACAAGTCTGATATGCAGAGCTATGGAACTCATCATCATGGACCAAATAAACAAGGGTATAGGGAATCTCTAAATTCTGGATCCCACACAGTTTGATTTTGTGTAGGGTAGATCATGCCTGCTCAACCTGGTCGACTTCTTTGAGTTAGTTACCAGAGCTGTGGATGAAGGCAAGGTGGTTCATACAGCCTGCCTTGATCTGGCCAAGGCCTTTGATACCATTCTTCACTCAGGAATCATAGAAAAACTCACTAAGCTAGGCATCAACCCCTATATCACTAGGTGGGTTGCAAACTGGCTCACAGATAGAACCTACAGTGTAGTGTGAAAGTAGCTGACTCCAAGTCAGACTGCCGACCAGTCACAAATGGAATCCTACAGGGATTGGTCCTGGGTCCTTTCCTATTTGGTACCTACTTCTCAGAAGTCCAGTCCAACAGGAAGGGACTCTGGCTGACAAAGTTCACAGACAATTGCAAGTTGGGAGCCATTATTAACTCCCCAAGTGATGTTGACATCCTACAGAAAGGTCACACTGAGACCAATGACTGGTGGTAGAACAATGGCCTTAAGCTCAATGCCAAAAAATGTGTCATCATCCCCTTTGGGAAAAGAACAGTTCCATTGAACTACCACATCGATGATAGTCCACTGAACACAGAAGGCATTATAAGAGATCTGGGAACACAGGTTGACAGCAACCTCTCTTTTGACCACCACACTGCCACTGTGGTCAGAAAGTCCTTCTATGTGGCACATTTCATTACTAGGGGTTTTTCATCCAGGAAGAAAGACGTCATTGTCTCCCTCTACTCTTCCCTCATTAGACCAGTCATCGAGTACAATGCCCCATTTGACATGTACCTCACTAGACACCTGCAACAACTGGAGAGGCCACAAAAGTACCTCACAAAGAGGATTCTAGGCCTTAAACACTTGTCCTATATGTTCAGATAAAAAAAATCCAATTATTCTCTGTCTCATATCACCTATTTAGAGGCAATCTGTGCTTGACTTACAAAGCCATGTCTGACCCAGCTCTGTTAGAAATGCTACATCTAAAGAAATCTCAATCCCTCCGCACCACACGTTGCAGAGACCTCATCCTCATTACCACAATCAACAGAACATGCTGGTGGGACAGGTTCATAACCTAGAGCCTGCCAATACTATGGAACAAACTTTCCTTACATGTATAACAGTGCACCTCACTGGCCCTCTTCAAGAGAAATCCTGATGAGTGCAATGGGAAATAGAAAATTCACCCCAGGGATCACTCATAGTAGGGACCTAAATTTACACCAACAAACAAACAAGAATCTTTAGAGTGATAAGTTCCTAACTCAATAAATGTATTCCCAGCCTATGGAATAAGTTACTACTACAGGTCAAGTGAAGTGCTACTTTGTTTGCCTTTAAGACTAGTTGTGATGACTAGATGGGTAGACATACATTTATAGAAGGTTATGTACTGCATCATTTGATTTGGGAGATGGGCACTATTAAGTACTCATAAAGGGTGGCTATAACTTTTAACGTGGATCTACTTAAGGATGCATATAACTAGGCCTTTTATGGTCCCAATGACTACTTCCATAGTATTTTTCCTATGTTCCTACTATTGTTCCTATGTTCCTACTACCCTTCATCACTGCCTTTTCTCATTATGCAATGTGATTCAGTTTAGGGGATAACTACTATCCTTAGCCTGCTCTATCCTGCTTAAGACCACCTCTCTAAAGCTACATGTTTTACTTGAGCTCTTCCAGTAATGTGCAGGCACAAACACTTCTTTTCTTAAAAATGCAAATGCCATCTATTGATCCACAGTGCCATTCAAGACCACTACAGTGACCTGTGTGTCACTAGCATTTGAGCTTATATTAGGGTCCAGAATGTGATATGCGACAGAAATATAGTAAATGGAATTGATCCCAGTACTTATGGTACTGTACTGCTTAATTACTTTTTCTACTAAAAGTTTCATCTGGCAGTCACCCTCTCCTTCTGATCAAGAAGCCAGTTTCCAGTTCATTTGATCACTTGGGACCACGTTCCCTTAAATCCTCTGACTAATCAGCTATGGTGCAGAATGTTAATTCTAACTATACTGTAATCACTAGATTCCCTGTCCACTTCAGTAATGAAAGCTGAATCGAGTTGTACTGGTGAGATGCGTAATACATCAAGTCATGAGGCCTGCTATAGCCACAGTATTAGCACTGAGAAACTTTGTCAACTGACATTCAACACACTTTAACTTTACTTCTCCAGAATGAAAGTAAAACTAAGAGGAATGTAGTTACCTGGCCCCTACCTAGAAACATCATTATACGTGGGTACCACTACAGTCAATCTTCAGTCTTCTGTTACCACATTGGTTACTACATACAGAAAATGTTCAGCCATTGGGTTTACTGAGCACCACAGGCAACTCTTTTAAAACATTGGCTGACATCTTATCTGGACCTTGCACCTTATCTCCTCACAAATTCCTGAAGCCCTTTTCTACCTCTGCCTTAGTCACTTGGCCATTTGTCCCTTGCACATGCTGGCACTCTCTTGTTACCGCTGTGTTGATAAAAGGGTAAAGAATTCAAAAAGCAATTCTGTCTCATCTGCAGCATCATCAAACATCTCTTTTCCCTACCAGTTCCTTATGTGTTGTTTACTGCACGAACATACAGAAATCTGGAGTGAGGTCCATACTTGCCTGATTCACAGTGGTGATCACTACATCCAGCTGCAGATGTTGGGACAGACACACATCTGAGAGTGGGTTTCTCCCTGCCTGAGCCACACTGCTGCTCACGACATCCAGCTGTTTTTTTAATGTTGCAGGCTTTCAGCTAAAGGTATGTCTGATGTTATTTTTTGATTAAAGGTAATACAATCTTTTGTGCATTTGGTTAATAGTATTATACTTATACATTCATATGCATGGCTCACCCCTCGTTTCGGGCAACATGCAGGAACACGGATTATTTGCTGGTATTTGACAATATTTGCTGGTATTTGACAAAGACTATAACAGTGAGGATCTTCACATTTCTGTTTTACTTCATTATTATGTGATCTCAGAGGTAAAATGTGTAGAGAGACAAGCAACGGATGTGGTGCAAGGGGCCTGTTTCCTGCAGAAATAATGTTTTTTGTTTTTTTGTGAATATCACTTGTGTTGGTTCAACAAATTGGACTCCACAATAGTTCCAGTGATCAAATAAGCTATAGCCATAAATATTTGTTCTTGCTGTTAGATTTAAAATCAGCTGCTTTTCTGCATTTCCAATAATCAGCTCTTCACTTCTTTACAATGTTCCAGTATCTCCCCACTGCTATATTCCTTAGCTCCTTTAAACATCTCCTGAACTGCTGCATTTCAATACTAGCATAAGTCTTTCAGATGACAACTTCATCTTCATTTCAGAGGTTAAAAATGATTTCTTAGCTTAAGCAAGTCTCTGGGTTCAGTTTTCATTTCTATGACTCACAGCATGTCCATCATTCCTACACAAGTTTCCAGTTTCTGACACTATTTATTGTATGCACTCATTTGTATTTATTCATCCAATAGAAATTTTTGTCTTACGCTATATTTCCTTAACCTAATTTATTCTTCCATGATGTGGGCTCTTTTTCTTACTTTCTGTTCTCCATCTTATTTCTCACTTCCACTTAGCTGGCTGATACTGTAATAAAGGGACTAGTCCAAAGTACAGGTACATTTTTTGTAGTCAAAAACATCATAGCTTTGTTCAGACTGGACCTGTGTTTTCTCACAGATAGCACAAATGGCTTGTTGCTTTTGTCATTTCATATAAGCTGTCTAGGAGAGCATCATGGAGTAATTTACATATGTTTTGCTTTGGTACACTGCTGTTTTGACAGTCACCAGGGATGGCAATACTGAAACCAGCTCTGACCTCAGCTGTGACAAGCTAACGGTCCATTCCCCAATTTTACCCCTTATACAATAACTGCCCATTCTACTACTCTGTACCTACCCATACCTTGACCACATTAGTCCAGAGACTTACAAAAACATAGTCTTACATAATAGTTAATAATATGCTAAAACTACTGATTGCAGGGATAACTATTAAGAAGCCTGATGCATTATCTACCTCAAAATCCTGGCTTAGCTTGAATGTTCACAAATTTTTCTCATTGACAGCTGTTTTCAGGCACTCAAGTATGATTGAATGCATCTTAGACCTGCAACTTTTTTTACATGGTACACATCAAATACTTTGTAAACACCTCTCTAAACCTGTTACCCCTTATCAACCCACCACAGGACATTTCTGTAGGCTGTTACAAATCAAGTTTGTTGAAAAATAAAAACAGAAAAAAATCAAAATTTCATATTTTGCATAACATGAATACAATTATCTCACAATTATTTAAATGAATTTGCCTCTTTGTTTTTACTGATTTAGTATTAGTCTATTTATGGTATTACAAGTCATGGTAAAAATTCTGTTTTGATCTGCAGCTGAATGCATATAAGCCAGCAATAATGCATTATCATCATCAAATTTGTAACCCTAATAAGTTGTTTATAATATTTTGGTTTGCCTGCCACAAAATAATGAAAAATGTACGGCTGCATCAATAGTGGATCCATGTTCTTATTTGACCAAACCTCTGCCACAATGTAGGATCATACCCAGAATTCCCGCATTTATTCTTAATGAATAAAAATGGATTTTGAACAAAATCTTGTACTTAATGGCTTGCTTCAAAGGACAGTTTGGATAGTCAATGCTGCCCTATATACCACCTATCTGTTGGAGTAGTTTATATTTTTCTGTGGAAAACTCCACATTGTTTGCAAATATAATTTCTCAAACTGAATTAGATAATGTTTTATAGTCAAAATTGTTATGTATATAATTTCAAAGTATGTGTTTGTTTGTTTAGTTATTAATCAATGAAGGAACTACTCTGTGGTGATTAGCTGCTGGTATCAGCTGTTGAATGAGGTAGTCTACTCGGCTGTAAACTACCATAAGCTATTCTTTTTCAAGTGTCTAATTCTAAGAGAGGCAGAATAAATCTTAACTTCATTGTGTCAGATTAGGTCTAGCTAGTACCAGTATCTACTATGGGAACAGAAAAAAGCTCTAGCACCATATAGTATTACCACATTTACCTGCAAATTGTTTATAAGTGCAAACGTTTAGTCAGCTTGCAGTTGTTGTGGAGTAACTAGCACTTGTAAGGAACAGAGCTCAAAATGAGGGGGAGTAGGGATTGGGAGCCTTGTTCTGCAGCTGTTAGTGTGAACTTTACTTGACTGTGTGTGGCTGGTGCAGGCTATATTCCAAAGCAATGGTGCTTATTTTACTAGAAACTCTTACGACCAAGCTTATTTATTTGTATTGAGTTACACTAGTTTTTACTTATATTTTGTTTCGCTTTATTGTTGTGCTCTAAATTTATTATGGACAGTGATGCAGATATAAGGATCATCACCCCTGTCCCCGACATTGAGACTTAATAAAAAATTACTTTTGAATGGTCAGATCAATATCTTAGACCAGCGTCTTCCTTCTATATTTTATTCATTAGTCTGTTTGGAAGACAAAAGCAGGTCAGTCCTTGAAAATATTGTTCCTTATGATCAACATGTGTATTCCTTTTTTGTTTTGGATTTTAAGTCTCCAAATAGTTTTAATATGATACGCTAAAATAAACCGGTTTCATTTTTTAGAACATTGTTTATAATATATCTTTCGACTGTTACCATATCTAAATTAACATCCAAAGGCATTTTTACACTGCTCTGTAATTATAAAATATGCAAAGTTGTATGGAATCCTGTCTCCGTCTAGTTATAAAATTCTCCATAACTAGTAAAGGCATAAAATGATGTAGTATAAATGTTGTCCTCCCAGTTTAATCAAACATTTGTAATATTGCTATCTTGGTCATGATGGGATTGCATTATCTTAATATTGTTGTTCATGATTAGTATATGTTCCCAAAACTGTAGGCAGAATCCATAACATTTTTTTCTTTCTAAAAAACTCAAAATGTGAGATCATATTCAGTCATAAAAACATCCTGCAGGCAGCAAATGGCTTCTACAGACTTTATAGTGTAATTTGATTATTTTATGGTATTGTCTAATCCTTTTCACTAAGTGATAAAACACATACAGTTTTGTTATCTATTACAATATACTCTGCTATGCCCTCTCAGTAGGCCCACCACTTTTGTTACAGAACTTAGCTAAGGGTTAAAGGCCCTCCCAATAAAAACAAAAACCTTAGCATAAAGCTTACTATAACCAGGGGTCGGTGACTCCTGATAGGCTTGTTACAATATAAATTAAAAAAAATACATGTGAGCAGTATGCTCCAGATGAACATAATGCAAACTATATCAATTATTAAACAATGCTAGGGACCAGAGCTTTGATACATACATTTTTTCTGTACCCCTTCTGCCCAGAATTCCAATAATGTTTCATGTTCAAAGATGGCAACAGGGTTTTCCATTTAGAGGCAATCATCACAAAATCTAATTTACTTTTGATTTAAATAATAGACCTTGCACAAAATTTGTAATTGCAGCTAACATCTGTAATAGCATAAAATAGTAGCTTGAGAAGCAATCTTAAATTATTTTGGTCAGAGTCTTAAATTTAAAGCCAAAATGATCATCTTATCAGGATTTATGAATTCCAACTAGAAAATAAAAAATGCAGGAAGGTAGAATGACAGTGTTAGATGCATTTTGCACTTGAGTGTCTCATTCGCATTTCCTGAAATTGTTACTAATAAGATTCAAAAGTGAACTGACTTATGGCCTTTTATACAAGGTATCCAATGTAGGTTTTATCCCAGATGTTTCAATGGCTCAAGTTGGCATGTCACATTATAACTTGATTTCCAGTTGGAGTAGGAGTATGACTTCTGCTCAATTTGAGGAATTTAGAACACGTCTAGAATATATTTTTATCGAGTTGACATTATGTCAGACGTAAAAATGCTATATATTTCACAAAACAAAATCAACATTTTTATCTCTTCAAACATGGTATGACCAAATCTCTCCATACCGAGTACAAAGTATCAAACTGAAATTCCTAAGGACAGAATAGCACTCTTAAATGCATTTTATTCCCAAATGTGTTATTATACTTTATGGAAAATTTTATTAAGAAGCATCAGAGGGGGTGATTGTTTTGACATGAGTAAACAGGTTAAACTATTATACCATGATGTTATATGCATTTGCTCATCTTAAACAGATTTTTATAAGTATTTTTTAACTGCAATTAGAAGTCAGGCTAACACAGGATAATTATGCCATATTACACATCTTTTACTATGTAATTGAATGTACAGTACCTGTTACAGATGCACCAGAGACATGACCATGGATTGATCTATAAGAACATACTGAATACAATAGGTATGAAAGTTCATGGGACAACAGAAAGCAAGAAGAAACTGACACATCATAATTTCACCTGCCTGTCAGCAAAAAAAGCATATGATAAGAACCTTTTGGATTCTCCATTGTGATACACACTTTTTCATTTGTAAGCAGGTTAGATTAGATCATAGTATGGTGGCTTTAATGTATATGTATATAAATGCATTGCTTCCTGCTTATGGTGGGTCAAAGAGGATGGAAATTATTTCATCTTGTAACAGCTTTGTAGACACAATACATTAATGACTTATGACAATACATTGCTACTTTCTGAGAAATGTAGCAGAACACTTATATGTATCAGTGTATGTGTCATGACTGACAGTCTCAGCTAATGTTTTATGATTTCCAGAAGCTTTGTTCTAAAAGATAAATATGGCTGACCCTCAGTTGGTGGAGTATCTAACGAGAACTATAGGAACCACAACACTAGGTTTGGAAGGACTAGAAGAAAGAAACTGAAAAATCTGCATTTGTATAAAATCTTTTTACATTCACACCTGTGTCTGCACCAGCGAATATGCAAGAGATGGTTCGACAGCAGTCACCAAGCTGATGCTCATCGGGGGGGGGTGAAGGTTACCATGCTGAAAGTGACCTGAAAGGTTCACTGGTGGTATGTCTTAGACCTGCAGCATAAATCAAAAACCAACTCCTGCAATCTGCCTTAAAATAATACTTGACCTGTGTTTCTATATTTATAAATACAGTTATTAGTTTAATACAATTACAAGTACTACAGCTTTTACATGAATATGAATCCTTATTTATTCGCTTATTAGTGTATTTTTATGACAAGTATTATTAAATTATCATAGATAAACTCTTCAAAAGCATCCAACAGACCAACCGACAGCAGAACTTCTTCTTCTGGCTTTTTCCCGGTTAGGGGTTGCCACAGCTGATCACCTGTCCGCTCATGATTGGCAGTAGAGTTTTACAGTGTCAAGTTGCCAGCCCAGCTCCCAACCTTCCACGGAAGGCACACACATGCATGCACTCATGCCTAGGGCCAATTTAGAGTATCCAATCCACCTACAGCATGTCTTTGGGATGTGGGAGGAAACTGGAGCACCCGGAGGAAACCCATGTGACCACAGGGAGGATATACAGACTTTGCACAGAAGGCACCCCAGCCAAGGATCGAACTGGAGAACCTCTTGCTGTGAGGCAGCAATGCTAACTGCTGCACTATCGTGGCCGCCCATCAACCAACAGCAGAACAGCTATATAAAAAAGCAGTAGTTTATTGAGTGAGCGCTTTCATAGTGTAGACACACTACTTCATCAGACCTAAAATACAACTAGCAATCCATCAATAAATAGCAGCATTCAAAATACAGCAGCATCAATCATATTGCCCTATTCATTAAGCAATAATAGTATGTATAAAAAGTCAAACTGCCACAGTAGAAGGAAAATTCTTTATTCAAAGGACAAAGTGAGTGCTTTCACGACCTTCCAGGTCGCATCATCAGACATAATAAAACATCCCATGCCTTCCTTGATATATATACTTTCAAAGTGACCAATCAGTTAAGACAAACAATTAAATATTTATATCAAATTCAATTAATTTAAAAATAGTAGAAAAAAACATAAATAGACATTAAACTGTTAAAAACAGTATGCAAGTTCAAATGTGAATGCCTATAGAACCATGTAGAAGGGAATTAGTGCTTTAAAGCTCTTGCCTTTAAAAATGGTTTCAAAGAAACAGTTTCATTAATGCCTGGGGGTTTGTCTGCATTTAGTTGCAGAATCCATTTTTGCTCAGTCTCTTCTGTTCTGTTTTTAATGTCACCCCTCTGATATTTTCTTCCAGAATTTCTAAAATTAAAAATTTAAAAAACATAGTGCATCCCTTCAGCTTCTACATGTTTAGCTAGGGCACTACTCTCCTTTTTGTTTACTATGTCCCTCATATGTTCTAAAATGTGTTCTTTGAGCATTCTGTTAGTCTTGCCCACATAAAAAAACTTTACAATATTGGCAAAAACTAAGATAGATTATATTTCTAGTCCTGCAGTCTGAATAGAAATTAAATTAAATTCTAAACTTTTGATGTGGATGTACAAAAGTGCTACATGAGAAAATAAACTTACAAGCTCTGCAGTCCCTGCACATATATGTCCCTATCCTATCTGATGCATTCAGGGACTTATGTGTTTGGGTTTTATAACATAACTGCCTTTTAAGTGATTTTTTTGTTTGTAAATAAGAAGTGAGGTCCAGAGTATATGATGCCTTCAAGTTCTTTAGCGGCTAACAATATGTTCCATTTCTTCCTAAATATATCACAAAATTGACTGACGTCACTTGCATATGTAATGGGGAACCTGAGTTTCCCATCCCTGGAGTCAGTTTCAGGGTTATCTCTTGTAGTTTGTTGTGAGATGTAAGATCTACCCTTCCCTTGATGTTCTTGATATACTCCTTCTATGGTGGTGTCTATTTCTGTCTGGTTATATCCTCTATCAAATAGTTCTCCTTTTAACACTTCCATGGATCTCTCCAACTCATCATTTTTACTATGTAATCTTGGGGCTCTCAGGAACTGCCCTTTCATAACGTTTTTGCTAACATGTCTTGGATGCATGCTGTTTTTCTGTAATATGGAATTCTTTCTACTTGGTTTTCTATACAGGCCCCATTTCTGATTTTTTCACTAGAACATCAATGAATGCTATCTGTTTATTTGAGTACTTACAGGTACATTTTAATAATGGTGTTGTATGTAGGTACTCTAAGAATCTACCCAGCATCTCTATTGAATTTTCCCATAGAAAAAACATATCATCCACAAAACGTGCATACCACAAAATATATTTGTTAAATTCATTTCCCTGTAGTAGAAATGTTTCTTCCCATTGGACTAAAGTTAGGTTGGCGTAGCTGTTTGCAGAAGCTGTGCCCATAGCTACACCAACCTTTTGTAGGTAAAAATCATCTTTAAAGACAAAAACATTGTTGTCCAAAATTACTTCAAGCAGACTGCATAACAGATTCACTTTATCATTAGAGAAAACACATTTAGAACATAGCAAGCTCCTAATGTTCTCTATTCCCCACTGATTTGGAATCGCTGTAAAAAGTGATGTAATATCTAAGGTTACAAGCAGATACTCTTTATTTATCGAAATTGTCTTTCTATACAATGTTTGGAGAAAAGATTTTGTGTCTTTCAGTACTGTTTCACACTTTTCAAGCACTGGATGAAGATTATTCTCTACATATATTGACATGGCTTCTGTTGCCCAACCTTTACTAGAGGCACATAAACATATCATATGTCCACCTATGAGACCCATAGTGCCTTCATTGTTTATTATTAATTAATATTATTCTTATTAATACTTTTCATCACATGTGAAACTCTTTGACTAGAAAAGTAAGGTTTACCCACCTCTTCCCTCAGTAAGAATAAGCTGACCAAGAACTATGTATGGGTACCGACAAAATTTCCGAGTGATGTACATCTAGTCACTGATGTTATTAGAAAGCATTGACGCATTTTGATGCAGAATGAAGAGATACGGGATATTGTGGGGGATAAACCCAGTTTTCTTTTCAAAAATAAGAAGTTGTTGAAGAGATTTCTGTGTTATCAGAGCAGTGGTAACAGAATGAATCTCATAAATGGCAAGAAAGGTACTTTTCCTTGTTACAGCTGTAATCATTGTAGGTTTATTGATCCCAGAAATACGTTTTTGCATCCTGATTTGGGTTCTGAATTTTCTTTTAATGTTAGAGCAGATTGCAATAGCCATGATGCAGTTTATTTACCTATTTGCAATTCCTGCTCATCCTTCTACATTGGGAAGACTAACAAGAAGCTTAGGTTTAAAATTAGGGAATATCTCCATAAAATTAGGAATGGTGACCAGGCTACTGCTCTAGCTAAGCATGTGTGTAAAACTGATGCATCACATACATTTAGGTTCCTTGTTGTTGATAGGGTTAACAAGAATGAGAGAGGGGTAATATTGTGAATTCCAATGAAATCTCTGAAAGTCTGTGGATTATTAGGTTAACAGCAGAGAGAGGAAGGGCGTTAAATGATAGGGTACCTCTAAAACCCTTTTTAAAGTGCAGACCACTGTTTAAATGAGGTATTGCTTTTTATATGTTTTTTCACATTGTGCAATGTGCCTTTTCAGATTTTTTATATTTTATTATGAGCAATGGCTTTTTATATGTACATATTATAGATATGAACTTTAGTTATAAAGCAGTGATATATATGTATATATTTTCTGTTTTTCATTCACACTGGTTCTTTTAGGCTTGTTGCTTAATGAATAGGGCAATATGATTGGTGCTGCTGTATTTTGAATGCTGCTATTTATTGATGGATTGCTAGTTGTATTTTAGGTCTGATGAAGTAGTGTGTCTACACTAAGAAAGCGCTCACTCAATAAACTACTGCTTTTTTATAGAGCTGTTCTACTATACTATATTTTTATCCAGCAACCCTTTTATACTAGCGGTGACTTGGTTTGTGTTTGTATTATTAAATTATTCTTTTAAGTTTCTTCCCTGTCTAAATACAAATTGTGGGTGCTCATATACAATTTCAGCTATTGTGTATTACTACACAAAACATCCCAATTTTGCCTGATGACACTTTCTATTGGACTACTTATACTGCTATAAATACTCTACTCAAAATATGTAAACTTCCCTTTCAATCTTTTTTTTTCTTCACATTTTCTCTTCTTTTTGTCAAAATACAGAAGAACTTGCCTGTTTTTAACAGCATTCTTAAGTTTTCCCCCCATGTAGTTTCCACATTTCCCACACATAGTTCTCATGGGACTTATACCTGCATTTCAAGTGGGATCATTTCTTAAAGGGTCAGTTAGTTGGTAGGTGGACATATGTCTAGGTACTTAGGCCAGAATATGTGGTTCCCATTTATGTAGGCTAGTTAAAATGATCTCCACTGTAGTGTGCAAGAGGTGATGCTGGATATATCTCAGACCATGAATGATGCCCTCATCTGAAAAACCCAGGCCTTGGTAGAGATGGCATACAACACTGCACATTTGCAGACCCAAAACATTGAGGAAAAATGTGCCTGGAGTCCTGATGTGAAACTTTTGATACACATCTGGTGGTGCACTGTAGTATGCATCAGAAACCTGCAGTCAATAATTTGTGGTGTGTCTATTGATGCAGTCACACATATTGTAGCACAGAAGCAGCTACAATATGGGAGCATGAACATCACAGTACAACCAGAGAGACCTGTTGCAACAGCAAATGAGGAGTGAGATACAGAGCAGTACCCCATGCAAGCAAAGGCAAGAGTAACACATTGTGGCACTGGCAAACAGGCAACATCTGGTTCACATCTGTGGGCCACGATAAAGGCAACAAAGAATAAAACTGATACATGTATCAACACACCCAAGCTATGCATTATAGCTCATTGGCTGGTCATACTATGTATTTGATATTACTTTCTGCACATAGCCAGGTGGGTGGGCAGAGCACAATCATTTGCACAGGAAGGGTGGGGCACAGAGTCAGGTGACAGCAATGTTATCATATGGGTAATAATCATGGGAGGTGCATTCAGTAGTCATTCAGGTGGGCAGCAAGTTAGGAGGAATCAAGGACTAAATCCACCAATGTTTTAGGGTAGAGCTTTTATGTCATAGACTTTGCTAAGGTGTACCATATGGCACTGTAGTTTCAGGGCTGCATGCAATCTGTGTGAAGGATGGCATATAATTTCAGGAGCCTGTATGGGAATCCCAATTTTGGCTCCCCATGCTAGTAGCTAATACAGGGATGGCATCCAAGAATTGGAAGATGGCCACAGTTATGTGTGGTACTCTGACAACTGATGGGAAAAAGGATAGAGTGAAAACTGCAGGAACCTCAGTGGCTAATCTGGTAAAGTATTCCAGGAGTGGAAAATTATGAGTCATTGGTCTCCACCGTGAAATTGGCCATGGCCAGTTGTGGTGACTGCCATGGCCAGGATTGACAGCAATGCAGTGTCTGAAACAGCATATGCCATCTGGACAGCCCAAGTTACAGCTGTCCACCTCATATCCAGACTCTTGCATGGTCATGACTAGTATGATCTGCAAAGACATAATGGAGGATATTTACCATATGACTCATGAATGCTTCAATGGATACCATGTTGGCTACCAATGACTTGAGCATGTGTGTTTGCTCTGAGCTCATTTATGCCATGTCACTCTACATGTGTTGCATGTTGTCCCACTGTCCATGCAGTTGTTGCATATCCTCACATAGGCCATGCAGTATGCTCACCATCTGGTTAGGACTTGGAGTCATAACAATGATGCCCAAGCAGAATGCTCAACATCCATGGAAGGACTTGGAGTCATAACAGCGATGCCCACCAACACACCTCAGTCTTTTTACAGCTGCACTCACACTGGAGGCTGTACAGGTGATGGATTCTATCCATGGTGATAAATCTTGTGCAACCTAGTAGGGCTCACATTGACAGGATGTTCAATGTTGAACACAGGTGATACCCAGAAGTTAGGGCTGACCCTTCACCATCATCTAATATATGGGAGATGAGTGCGTGCCCTTCAATGTTATCATTGTAAATGCCATTGCACCATCTAACTGTTCCATATGCTCATTGAATCAATGTCAGCCACAGGTGACCTGCTGAAATTAGGCATGTGCCACTCTATTATGTTGGACATTTCACCAGTGGAACCTTTGAAAGCATAAAGATAAAATGATTCATTTTGTTATGACCGTAGCTCTGGTAGTATGGAAACATATGTCTTACTTCCCCCAACCCATGGCAAACATACTGGTCCTTACCAGTTATGTAAATAGCATATAGCACACTCCTTGGCTTGAAGTGCAATGTACCTTTTGAACAGATATGCATGTGGGTGCTGCTGAATAGCTACTTCTCACATGTCAGTCAATGTACATCTTGAAATGTGCTTGCTATTACTAGCCTTGATGAAACTCCTTCAGATGCTCATACAGTTTTCCCTAGCACAGCTCTCACATCCAAGCTTCTGTCAGATATAAAGCCCCACTAACCTGCCCTAGACAAGGCTACCAGGAACTCTTCTACCTGTCTTGGCCACTTCTGTGCAGATGCTCCCTCTCCTGAAGTGGACCTGTCACTGACGGTGTCTTGTGCTTTGGTCTTGACTTGGAGTATCATATCACTGACTCTGCAATTGACCCTGCATTACTGTCCTGTTGTGGCAGCCCACCGCACTGATGTATCACATCACTGCCTTTCACACCAGATTCCAGAAAGTCTTGCCAGTTTGATCTTTATCCAGGATGTGCCTGTCATGTATGTATAGGGTCTGCAGTAACACCTTCATAACTTGAGTTGTGAACTTTTCTAACCGTTGCCACTCTCGTGAGCTCATGACAAGACATGTACACCTGTGGGTTACACACATCAGTCTGTGTGTGTGTGTGTGTGTGTGTGTGTGTGTGTGTGTGTGTGTGTGTGTGTGTGTGTGTGTGTGTGTGTGTGTGTGTGTGTGTGTGTGTGTGTGTGAAAGACTGTCCTTGGCCTGCCTGCATGTGTCAGCTCTGCCTCTCCCCTCTATTTAGTGTCCACATACTTGTCTGCTATTACACAGTGATCATTCCAACCTTGTCCCATACTGACAGCAGCATGTTGTCACATCCCACCATTTTTCTTCACTGTGCTGATGGCCAGTAGTGCTGTACATGCCCTGTCCCTCTCCCCTCGTTTTATACACATACCCATGTCTTGACCTATGTACTGAGCCATTGTTTCTCCTGTAGAATGCCTTGCAGTCTATGCACAGTCCACAGTGTTGTCCCTCACAAGACATTTACCCAGTGTGGCCTCAGGCTATGTTCTCTATGAGGGTGAGCCACTCCCAGCTGAACAATTACTTGTCATACCCTTGAACAATGTTCTCTATCATGATAAGTGCCCCTAAGCTGAACATTCATCTATTATTCCCTTGTGCAATGTTGCCTCACCCAATCTACTGTCCTCTGTCTGCCCCTGTTACTGCCTGTCATCATGTATAATCAGTGCAGTTTGGATATACATTGCCAGACATCTTGTTTTATTTCAATATGCCTATATCACATTTCAGTCTTCTTCATTGAAATCGACTTTCTTGACTTGCTAATCTTAATACAGACTCCCACAATACAGTGACTACATTTTTATCGCATTAAAATGGGTCTGATAGAGTGGCAATTATGATATAACATAGCAAAATTGCCTCTGAATCACCATGTTTATTCATAGCTATCCCCAGGTTAATGGGGCATAACCTCATGCATGCAGCATGTAACTCCTAAAGTGTCACAACTCTGTGCTAGAAATACTGTCACTAGCATACCATAGCTGCCCAATGATGCGTGATATGTAATGTGAAAACATGTAGCCATATGCATTGGGATAACATTTTGCTCTTCATGAAGATCAGTTTAGTGGACATGACCTCTTCAGGTGCTGGGTTCAGCAACGCTCCTGCCTTGTGAAGCAAGGAAACAAAGGTATTTTAATACCAGATGCACAGAGACTATCAGGTATACCCGCTTGGTTGTTATGATGATCCATAATATAAAGTGCATGCCTGGTACCAGTTTACCTGGCACTGAGTGATCCCACTAGCATCCCCTACTCTGGACAGCAGCCATCACTAGGCAGACCTGTAGAGGTGCCACCTGGACCTGCTCTGCCAATGGGAAGCAGAGGTTAAGGAGAGTGTACCAAACATTTATAGTAAAAAATAACATTTCTGACTTTTTTTACCTATTGTCTGACTTGTTTGCCTTCTCTTGACAGAGCCACAGTGTGCTGAATTGTTACCACTTTCTCTTACAGTGGCTGTGGAGATACAGTTTAACATGGAACCCTGTTTCATGAGGCTGAGAGGCTGTCTTTGTGGTAAGTCTATGGCTGTTCTGTGCAAGTGCAAATCTGTTTGTAGCCCACGTGTACTAATGTGTTTCATTTATTCTATCTCTGTTTTTTCTTCTTCCTTCTACAGATCCAGTTCTGGTGCAATTTAAGCAGCAGCAATGGGCATCAGCTAATATGCAAGAGATGGTTCAACAGCAGTCACTAAGTCGACTGCTCATCAGGGGGATATAGGTCACCATGCTGAAGGTGGCCTGAAAGGTTCACTGGTGGCATCAGTAGTCATGTCTCAAGGGGAGGCAGATGGTCCTTTTTTGACAGTAACCTAGAGGGGGTCCTCCTTGATCACTCAGCATGAGGTGCAGTAGCTGGTCATATCTGAAGTGAGTTGACAGTTGGACTCCTACACTGGGACCCTGGAGCACCTCCTGGTGCAGCTAATAGTATAAAGTAACCAGCTGGTCCCACATATCAGGCCATCAACTGCAGTCTCTGCCCATAATTTCCAAGAAAGATGTGACTGTACCTTGAGTAGTCCTCTTCTGGGATGGTCAGACAGGCCCCTCCTGTGCCACACTCTAACCCTATCTGGTTCTTCCCCACTTATAGGTCATTCCTTATAGACTATTTGTAGTCAAAACTTCTCATCACCAGTTATCTTCCATCTGCATGTTTCTGTCCTTCCACTATTGTCCCCACCTTTTGTGTCCATACTGCTCCTCTCTGTCTATATATGTGTTTTATCTGTATGTGTTTGTCCTTACTACCTTCCCTACTCTATATTTCCTTCTCACACAAGCTCTTTGTTAACTTCCTCATCTACCCCTGTTATAAAATATTAAATGAGCACCTTTCCCAAAAAAAATGCACTTCCTCCACCCAAACTCTCTTTCCTTAGAGTTACCCTTGTGTGTGTTCCTCTGCATGACATTCCTCCTTTTTCCCTCTACTGCCTCTCCCCTTTACTCCCCATTGACAAAATGAACCGAGTTGGCAATTTGCTGTACTGGCTTTCTGTGGCCTGCCGACAGTGGCCAAGTTGCTGCTAAGAGGTGCTTCGATGTGCATGTGAATGAGTATAAGCTCAGAAAATCCATCTTATGGTTCTAGTCTATTTTATTCTAATATATAATTTATAATTGTATATAATTATAATTTATATGTTATAATTTATTTTATTCTAGTCTATATAGTTTATTGTATACAATGTCACTACTTGCTACTACCATAAGAACTACCTTCTAGAAGCATTGTTATACAAGATTATTGGTCTTGTCTCCCACATGACCAATTTATTCTGTTCTAGTCTTTTTACTCTTATGAATGTCTGTTACTATTTTTTTCTTTATTTTATTATGCAATTTTCTTTCTACTAACAAAATAGTTTGCTAACAATAGAGCTTTTCTCCCCCGGGCCTCCGCTGAAAAAGGGTTTTATGCCCAGTCGGACTCTCCCAGTAAATAAATGTAAAATAAATAAATAAAATAAAAATAGTCACCTTGGTCATGTGACTGCTCTTTGTGCAGTCATATCACTACTATTCAGTAGCATGGCTGTTGCCAGCAATGCACCTGCTCTACGTTACAATGCAGCTTTCTCTTGTAAAGTGAGCGCTATGCTGGTCTTACAACATAACTAAGCAGCATTAGGCCATCTTTGAGTTTAGTGCTTCATTGTGGTGCTGCACATTTTTCTGAATATCCCCTTGTCTTTTGCAGTATTAGGTTTACTTCACCATATCTGGCAGCTAGCACAGGGGATTACAGATATGAGTTGTTAGAGAGCTACTTCCTCTAGTCCACTCTTTAATGTCTTCAGCCTTCATTTTCCTACTGTGTGACCTTGAGCAGGTCACATGACCAGACAATACTTGGGAGTAATTGGGAATTTAAGCTTAGCTCATCAAAAGTCTCCTGCACTTCATGCCTAATAACTACCTATGAAAAGAGCGCTGTCCCAAATTTGTTTCTGTCAGATTATCTGGTGTTTTTGCTTTTTAGGGGGTTTAAACTGATTGCAGTTTTGACAACTGCCATTGGAGAGGCATCAGGTGCTACTGAGTGGGTCACCAATTAGGCAACGGATACCTAAGAGATATTTTTATGGCAATTCATTGTTGAACAGTCAAGTGATTGTCTAACAGTTAAGCTACAGTAGAATTAAGTGAAATATTGTCAATATTGTGGAAATTACTCTTGTTTTTCACTTTAGATCCTGAAGTTTCTAAAATATATAAATATTCTTGACAGTTTAATAATAAACACAAATATTTCACTGTATCTCTAACACACATACTGTGTGTGTGTGTGTGTGTGTGTGTGTGTGTGTATGTGTGTGTGTGTGTGTGTGTGTGTGTGTGTGTGTGTGTGTGTGTGTGTGTGTGTGTGTGTGTGTGAAAGACTGTCCTTGGCCTGCCTGCATGTGTCAGCTCTGCCTCTCCCCTCTATTTAGTGTCCACATACTTGTCTGCTATTACACAGTGATCATTCCAACCTTGTCCCATACTGACAGCAGCATGTTGTCACATCCCACCATTTTTCTTCACTGTGCTGATGGCCAGTAGTGCTGTACATGCCCTGTCCCTCTCCCCTCGTTTTATACACATACCCATGTCTTGACCTATGTACTGAGCCATTGTTTCTCCTGTAGAATGCCTTGCAGTCTATGCACAGTCCACAGTGTTGTCCCTCACAAGACATTTACCCAGTGTGGCCTCAGGCTATGTTCTCTATGAGGGTGAGCCACTCCCAGCTGAACAATTACTTGTCATACCCTTGAACAATGTTCTCTATCATGATAAGTGCCCCTAAGCTGAACATTCATCTATTATTCCCTTGTGCAATGTTGCCTCACCCAATCTACTGTCCTCTGTCTGCCCCTGTTACTGCCTGTCATCATGTATAATCAGTGCAGTTTGGATATACATTGCCAGACATCTTGTTTTATTTCAATATGCCTATATCACATTTCAAAGTCTTCTTCATTGAAATCCACTTTCTTGACTTGCTCATCTTAATACAGACTCCCACAATACAGTGACTACATTTTTTATCGCATTAAAATGGGTCTGATAGAGTGGCAATTATGATATAACATAACATAGCAAAATTGCCTCTGAATAACCATGCTTATTCATAGCTATCCCCAGGTTAATGGGGCATAACCTCATGCATGCAGCATGTAACTCCTAAAGTGTCACAACTCTGTGCTAGAAATACTGTCACTAGCATACCATAGCTGCCCAATGATGCGTGATATGTAATGTGAAAACATGTAGCCATATGCATTGGGATAACATTTTGCTCTTCATGAAGATCAGTTTAGTGGACATGACCTCTTCAGGTGCTGGGTTCAGCAACGCTCCTGCCTTGTGAAGCAAGGAAACAAAGGTATTTTAATACCAGATGCACAGAGACTATCAGGTATACCCGCTTGGCTGTTATGATGATCCATAATATAAAGTGCATGTCTGGTACCAGTTTACCTGGCACTGAGTGATCCCACTAGCATCCCCTACTCTGGACAGCAGGCATCACTAGGCAGACCTGTAGAGGTGCCACCCTGACCTGCTCTGCCAATGGGAAGCAGAGGTTAAGGAGAGTGTACCAAACATTCATAGTAAAAAATAACATTTCTGACTTTTTTTACCTATTGTCTGACTTGTTTGCCTTCTCTTGACAGAGCCACAGTGTGCTGAATTGTCACCATTTTCTCTTACAGTGGCTGAGGAGATACAGTTTAACATGGAACCCTGTTTCATGAGGCTGAGAGGCTGTCTTTGTGGTAAGTCTATGGCTGTTCTGTGCAAGTGCAAATCTGTTTGTAGCCCACGTGTACTAATGTGTTTCATTTATTCTATCTCTGTTTTTTCTTCTTCCTTCTACAGATCCAGTTCTGGTGCAATTTAAGCAGCAGCAATGGGCATCAGCTAATATGCAAGAGATGGTTCAACAGCAGTCACTAAGCCGACTGCTCATCAGGGGGATATAGGTCACCATGCTGAAGGTGGCCTGAAAGGTTCACTGGTGGCATCAGTAGTCATGTCTCAAGGGGAGGCAGATGGTCCTTTTTTGACAGTAACCTAGAGGGGGTCCTCCTTGATCACTCAGCATGAGGTGCAGTAGCTGGTCATATCTGAAGTGAGTTGACAGTTGGACTCCTACACTGGGACCCTGGAGCACCTCCTGGTGCAGCTAATAGTATAAAGTAACCAGCTGGTCCCACATATCAGGCCACCAACTGCAGTCTCTGCCCATAATTTCCAAGAAAGATGTGACTGTACCTTGAGTAGTCCTCTTCTGGGATGGTCAGACAGGCCCCTCCTGTGCCACACTCTAACCCTATCTGGTTCTTCCCCACTTATAGGTCATTCCTTATAGACTATTTGTAGTCAAAACTTCTCATCACCAGTTATCTTCCATCTGCATGTTTCTGTCCTTCCACTATTGTCCCCACCTTTTGTGTCCATACTGCTCCTCTCTGTCTATATATGTGTTTTATCTGTATGTGTTTGTCCTTACTACCTTCCCTACTCTATATTTCCTTCTCACACAAGCTCTTTGTTAACTTCCTCATCTACCCCTGTTATAAAATATTAAATGAGCACCTTTCCCAAAAAAAATGCACTTCCTCCACCCAAACTCTCTTTCCTTAGAGTTACCCTTGTGTGTGTTCCTCTGCATGACATTCCTCCTTTTTCCCTCTACTGCCTCTCCCCTTTACTCCCCATTGACAAAATGAACCGAGTTGGCAATTTGCTGTACTGGCTTTCTGTGGCCTGCCGACAGTGGCCAAGTTGCTGCTAAGAGGTGCTTCGATGTGCATGTGAATGAGTATAAGCTCAGAAAATCCATCTTATGGTTCTAGTCTATTTTATTCTAATATATAATTTATAATTGTATATAATTATAATTTATATGTTATAATTTATTTTATTCTAGTCTATATAGTTTATTGTATACAATGTCACTACTTGCTACTACCATAAGAACTACCTTCTAGAAGCATTGTTATACAAGATTATTGGTCTTGTCTCCCACATGACCAATTTATTCTGTTCTAGTCTTTTTACTCTTATGAATGTCTGTTACTATTTTTTTCTTTATTTTATTATGCAATTTTCTTTCTACTAACAAAATAGTTTGCTAACAATAGAGCTTTTCTCCCCCGGGCCTCCGCTGAAAAAGGGTTTTATGCCCAGTCGGACTCTCCCAGTAAATAAATGTAAAATACATAAATAAAATAAAAATAGTCACCTTGGTCATGTGACTGCTCTTTGTGCAGTCATATCACTACTATTCAGTAGCATGACTGTTGCCAGTAATGCACCTGCTCTACGTTACAATGCAGCTTTCTCTTGTAAAGTGAGCGCTATGCTGGTCTTACAACATAACTAAGCAGCATTAGGCCATCTTTGAGTTTAGTGCTTCATTGTGGTGCTGCACATTTTTCTGAATATCCCCTTGTCTTTTGCAGTATTAGGTTTACTTCACCATATCTGGCAGCTAGCACAGGGGATTACAGATATGAGTTGTTAGAGAGCTACTTCCTGTAGTCCACTCTTTAATGTCCTCAGCCTTCATTTTCCTACTGTGTGACCTTGAGCAGGTCACATGACCAGACAATACTTGGGAGTAATTGGGAATTTAAGTTTAGCTCATCAAAAGTCTCCTGCACTTCATGCCTAATAACTACCTATGAAAAGAGCGCTGTCTCAAATTTGTTTCTGTCAGATTATCTGGTGTTTTTGCTTTTTAGGGGGTTTAAACTGATTGCAGTTTTGACAACTGCCATTGGAGAGGCATCAGGTGCTACTGAGTGGGTCACCAATTAGGCAACGGATGCCTAAGAGATATTTTTATGGCAATTCATTGTTGAACAGTCAAGTGATTGTCTAACAGTTAAGCTACAGTAGAATTAAGTGAAATATTGTCAATATTGTGGAAATTACTCTTGTTTTTCACTTTAGAGCCTGAAGTTTCTAAAATATATAAATATTCTTGACAGTTTAATAATAAACACAAATATTTCACTGTATCTCTCACACACATACTGTGTGTGTGTATGTGTGTGTGTGTGTGTGTGTGTTCATAGGTTCATAGGTTCATACTAGGCTATCTGCCCGAGGGCATTTACAAGCCTAGCCCATAGTTTTGTGGCTTACGCCACCCCTTTAGTATGGGGAACTATACCCATTATTTTGCTGTGCCTCTGTCGAGCAGTGACACTGAGGTAATCCCTGGGGTATATCTGCGATCTCCCATCCATTGGTCAAGATTTCTCTTGAACAAGGCCAGCGAGGTGCTCTGCCTCACATACACCAGGATTTTATTCCACAGCATAGGGAGTCTTTGGGTGATGAATCTATCCCTCCAGCATGTCCTATTAATAGCCGTGTCGAGGTTTAAGTCTCCCGCCCTTGTGGCTCTGACAGATCTAGATTTTTTGAGGTGAAGCATATTCATCAAATCTGGGTTTGACATGGCCTTGTACGTTAGGCAAAGGTCACCTCTGAGCAAGAGGTAAGCGACTGAATAGAGCTGGAGTTCTTTCAGTCGGGCAGCATAAGACAGATGTTTGAGACCCTTTATCCTTTTGGTGAGGAACTTTTGTGGCCTCTCCAGCTGCTGCAAGTGTCGGGTCAGATACATTCCGAATGGGGCATTGTACTCAATCATTGGTCTGATGAGTGATGAGTATAGGGAGACTATGACCTCCCTTGATCTAGATGAGAATCCCTTCATGATAAGGTGGGCAATGTAGAAGGTCTTCCTAACTACTTTAGCTACATGGGTGTCGAATGACAGACTACTATCAACCTGGGTCCCCAGGTCCCTGATAACTTCTTCAGTGCTCAGTGGATTGCCACCTATTTGGTAGCTAGGGGTAACCTTGTTTTTCCCGAAGGGTATGACTATGCATTTTTATAGTGTGTGTGTGTGTGTGTGTGTGTGTGTGTGTGTGTGTGTGTGTGTGTGTGTGTGTGTTAATGTTGCTCTACATAGATGAGTAGTATGTAAAGCATTTAATAACATGTTTTTTACTAACATATCTGAGTCTAGTAAAGACTTGTTCATAAGTTCATAAGTTCTTATACAGTGTTCATGCTTTTAGGCCATCAAGAAACACAATCTCATTCAAGCATGGATCAGACACCTCACATATCCCAGTTGCCAATATTCCTCTTAAAAGAAGCTAAATTCTCTGAATTTCTTACTGCTTGGTATTTTATTACACAATTGTGGATTATATTGAATGTTTATATATATATATATATATATATATATATATATATATATATATATATATATATAGATAGATAGGTGCACCATCAAAATGTAGCGGCCGAAGTGTACAACAACGGATATCCGAAAGTAAGTTTGCAGAGGTTTGTTTGTGTGAAAAAAAAACATGCCGAATGCACAACAGCAAGTGGTATTGTGTGTTCACTGTTGTGAATTCAGCATATTGAGTGGAGATCGCACTAAATGTACCCTTTCCCTCATTGTAGTGTGATCTCAGAGTTTATATATATAAGTGGGGGGCTTGCCCCCTGCAAAATGCGTGTTGTATGACACCAGATGTGGTGGTATGTTCGAAAAACATTGACAATTAGATTTCGAATTGTTGACATTTTTTGTTCATTCTTTTTCTCGGTTGCTGTCATAAGTTTCGACAATGTTTTTCAAGTATGTGAGTACTCGCAACAAACATGTTCGAAATTATGATGATAAACCATACATATATATATATATATATATATATATATATTTACATATATATATATATATATATATATATATACATACATATATATATATATATATATATATATATATATATATATATATATATATATATATACATACATATATATATATATATATACATACATATATATATATATATATATATATATATATGTTTGTATGTAGATATACTTGGTCTAGGGATCTGAATCTCTTCTGCAACATAAGCAAAATACTTGGGAGGGAAAGTTATGTCTCACAGAGGATACTGCTGCTCTGGAATAGAATACCCATTCATATAAAACAAAGTTCATAGCTGTCTATATTCAAGTACAACTTAGATCTATGGATGGAAAACAGAAAATTTACCCCAGGACTGCCCCCTGTACTACTAATGGACAGATGCTGCTCCTAAATGATTTACCCATGCATGGGTACCCTTCAGTTATCTAAAGTATGATCCCAGTTATTCAAATTAGAGATAATATATAATTATCAACCATGGAATGGGTAAGGCCAATCTATAACCAAATGGGGTAGGTTAGTTCAAGCACCAAAATGGAAATTAGCTAGGCTTAAATGGCCTGCAAGGGCAGCTAACCCTGGACTAATCTATGAACCTATATAAGAACTTCTAAACTATATTTTACCTAAATCAATATGAGACTTTAGTCTGTTATGTCTATATGTTTTAGCATTTGTAATATTGTTTCAGATTTAAATAAAGCTGCTTGATGTTTTTCATCATAACAACATCTGTTTGCCAAAATTAGTACTAAACAATATATTATAATATGATAACATAATAAACTTATACTGTGGGGTAAAGAAATTCAGATGTATACAGCTATTTTGTAACTGATCCTGAGTCAGGATAACATTCTTTTAAATTTTCTTCACTTTATCTCAAGAATTTTTAATTGATCCACTAAATATTGACAAAATGTTGTTAAATTTTAAAAATGGTCTGATTTATGTTTTATACAAATCAACCCTTGTTCCTGGTTAAAAAAATACTTTAGTAATAACCCCATCTGCATACATGCCCTGGTATGTATTGTGACAGCTTGTTTATTGAAGGAGAACTTGAATGTGATCATAATACCAAAATCTTTGATTTCACTTAACATTCATAAAATATTGTATATGAAATATATTTATTTTTAATATTTGGTCTGCCAAAATAAATAAGCTTGCACTTGTCTATGGTAAATTGAAGTCCAGTACCTCTGGTCCATGTTACAATAACTTTTAAATATTTGTTAATGGTTTCATTGTGCATGTTGTTGGTAATCAAGAAACCAATCTTACAATCACCTGTGTACTTACTCAGCCAGCAATTGTTTATTTTTGGAATTGATGTAAATATGGTGTCAGTCACTGGCACAAAAGGTAGCACACTCGCCTTTGGTGCCGAATGTTGTGGGTTCTATTTCCACACCAAACAGATGGATTGCTGACAATGCAGCATAAAAGGGGTGCTGCACTCCTGAGTGTGTCATTAGTCTGATGAGATATTAAACCAAGGTCCCATCTGTTTAAGTTAGTTGAAGTTTGGGTGGATGTAAAACCCATGTCACCTATCAAAAAGAGTAGGGGGAAGTTCCCCAAATGTCCTGGCCAAATTCCCCCTAAAAGTATAAATATCACCTTGGGTCATGCCTGAAAAAAAGCCATTAGCTGTAGTTAGACTAACTAACCAACAAATGAATAAATAAATAACACTGCTATTACAGGCAGACAGTGTGATATTTCATTTTATATCACAATCGATTGTGTTCTACTTGCCCACTTGTTGCTAAAGCTCTTGACTTAAGTATTGTTTATTCATGTAACGTGACTGTTGTTACTATTTATTTAAACTTGGTTTTTTTTCATTGTTTTGAAAATTAATTACATTTTTTTCATTGTTTTGAAAAGTAATTCCAAAAGGCTTACCGCATAGGAGACATACCACATCGCAAGAAAGGGCATCATTCTATAATCGTGTGCAGTTTGTCTTTGTCGTAAAGGTGCTACATCCCCTGCCACGCAGCAATCATTAATGACTCTTCTTAGATAGGAATACAACAATGTGAACTGATGAAGCTGTCTGACTGGGCAAAATCATAAATACTATGACATCATACCTCTCAACCCTCCCTGATTTTGCCTCATAGTTTTGCCATGTCCATCATCACTTTTTGTTTTTTGGTAAATCATGTGGATTATAGCCAGTTGAGTTTCATTTGTCCTCTTGTTCAGAAAAATTATGCTCATGTAAAATGTGTTTTAATAACCTTTTAAATGAATTTGAGTAATAATTAAAAATTGCAACTGATTTTGCACGTTTATTCTCCCATTATTTTCGGCTTTGTCTTGAATTCTCGAGCAAAGAAGTTGAGCGATATGTATGGCACTACATGGTAACTGAGTGTCTATGAACTCAGCTGGCAAAATTAGTGCTGAGCACAACAAATTCCATGATCATTTGATGTGTACCTTTGGAGCGGAAACTATGTGTTGATCACCAGGATTGCATGTTTTGACTGTTGGATGACATACATTTAACTGTGCATGTGTGCGTGTGTGTGTGTGTGTGTGTGTGTGTGTGTGTGTGTGTGTGTGCGTGTGTGTGCGTGTGTGTGTGTGTGTGTGTGTGTGTGTGTGTGTGTGTGTGTGTGTGTGTGTGTGTGTGTGTGTGTGCGTGTGTGTGTGTGTGTGTGCGTGTGTGTGTGTGTGTGTGTGTGTCTATGTGGAGGGGCGTGATTGGGTGTGTGAGAGAGAGAGAGCGAAAGACAGAGTGAAATATTTGTGCTTGTTAATAAACTGTCAAAATATATATATACTTATATATTTTAGAATCATCAGGATCTGAAGTGAAAAACAAACTATTTCCACTAGTGACTATTTCACATATTTCAAATGTAGCCTGACTGTTACTCAATCAACTGTTTAACAATGAATTACCATAGAAATATCTTTTTTAGGCATCCATTGCCTAATTGGAGAACCACTCAGTAATACCTGTTTTTTCTTCAATGGCAGCTGTCAAAACTGCAATCAGTTTTGCTTTAAAGCATCTAAAGGGTAAAACAAAATCGGGAACTTACAAGTATTAGCAGCCATACAAGGTGGAGTAAGAAACAAGGTATCAGAATTCATGTTGTATAGTAACCAAGTTATGCTGTAGTTTTCGGTGCTGAAAATCCAGCTGTGTCGACTAATGCCCATGTCATGATTTTTTGTAGTGTTGCACTGATGAACATGGTGCCTGAGTGAGAAGCACTGGATAATGCTGACTCTTCTTACATTTGATAGGGGACATAAACCTTAACTGCTGTTGAATGAAGTTGTTTATAACACATTTTTCTATTTTTAGGGAAAAAAACAATGCATTCTGCTATGTGCTGGGTACTGCAAATCTCCGCATCAGAATCTGTACAGAGAAGGGCAGTATGGGGTCCTTCATGTTCTGTATATGCTGAGTAGTGTAAAGCAAAAAAGAATGCCTCTATATCAGGTTCTGTGATTCATAAGGCTATTAGGTTTGTATCATACACCACATCATCATATGAGTTATAAGACAGCATGAAACACAGGTGTCTTGCCTAGTATATTTCACCATGCCAGTACTATGACCCCACATATTAATCTTACTTTCCTACCTAAGATACATGTATTTTCTTTTTTTCCATAATTCCCTCAGTCATCCAATCAAATACTTGTCTCACTGCCTTAGATATACCATTCGTCTTCCTCTTGTGTCTTACCTCCGCATATCCTTGTTTCTACACTTAAAATTTACTAATGTCCTTAATCTGCTACACACGTTATATTTGAGTAAAACCCCTTTGTAGATCTTATTCACATCTGTTCTTTCATTTGTACTCTAGATTGTATTGGGGTATACTGTAATGCTAAACATGGAGCTTTTCTCCCCGGACCTCTTCTGAAGATGGGCTGCTTAGGCTACTGCAAATATATAATAAATAAAATTTAAAAATTGTGGAATAAGTACATGAGGTTCACAGTTCAATCCAAGTGTAATTTTATGTCATTTGTCACATTTCATAACTTTTGGATAGTAGAAATATAAACATCCACTTGTTTCAGTTTAGTGATTAACAACATTATATTTCGATACAATGCAAGTCAATGAGACTTTTCTAATTTTTGGAATAATGCAAAGTGTCCTCTACATATGATAGTAGTACTAAAGCAATCAAAGCCGCATGCTTTTCACTGCAAGTTCAGGTCCTGAAAATGGATGCTAGTCACCCACATAGGATCTGTGCAACTCAGTTCCAAAGATTCCGTTCACATTTTCACTAAAGTCTCTGGCCATTATCTGGGGGTCCCCAAAATGGGCTCTTGAATGTAATAGTGAGTCCAAATTAAAAAAAAAAAAAGTAATAACGTTCTCTAGAGACACATTCTGTTACTTCCCATTTCTCCTACAGTATTCCACAATTCTTTGCAAAAAGCTACCAAAGGTTCCAGGTGATTGTTCAGATTGAAAATCACTGGGCTGTAAGAAAGCAAGGCACACCTTTGCCGTGGAATATGCGTTAAAAGTAGAACATGTAATCCTGTCTACTTAAAGACTGCTAAAGTTGATGGTATCTTAATGTGAACGTTCCTTGTTTATTTCCCAATGACAAGTACATTACTGCACAAGCAGAGATAAGCAAATTATTTTCTCAGCTTCTGATACCAGCTAAATTTCATATATACAACAAAGTAAAATACAAAGCATCTACTTTTTGCACCAGAAACAGTAGGGCCAGGGCATAACAGTGGGCACTGTAAGAATGTTAATTCTTGGCTCTACCATGTTCCTGCTTAAATGTGCTGTAAAATTGTGTCTATCACTGGGCTATTTCAGTTGTTCAGTTATACCTGGGGTTCCTTCTGAGTAAAGTTAACAAATTATTTTGTTGGTATGGATGCTGCTGGTTTTATCCGTGTATCAAAAACACACTTGGGATGTATCTGCCTTTCCACAATTGCCTGTCTCATGCCCCAGTGTGTGCCACAAAATAGCCTGCCTTTTTATCCACTGTCAAGAAAAAATAGGTGGCATAAACCCTATAACAAATTAGCACAGATCTGTATATATTAAAAAAACACCACTAAATTCAATGTTCACCATACCTACATAGAATAAACATGCTTACAAAATGCATCACAAAATAATGTCTGACTGAAGAAAATATACTGCTGACACTATAAATAAGAATGCCCAGTTATACTATAAGAAAAGTGTCTTTTTATTGGTTCCCCTTCACAAGATCGAATGAATGGAAGCTCAAAACCCATAAGCACGAGCCCAGAATCTCGAACTTCCATTCACTCGAAATTGTGAATGGGAAGTTTAGAGCTTAAAAAAAAAAAGAGTTGACTTACCTTTTTGCAAGCCCCCCCCCCCTGCATCCTCACAGCTAAATCTAAATGCTCCGTGACCGCACTATAGCGGAGGGCAGGGAAATCTTCCGGTTTGCGCTTACGCATATAGCGCAAACCAGAAGATTTCCCTGTCCCCCGCTGTAGTGAGATCACGGAGTAGGAATATTTAAGTAGGGGGTGTAGGGAAGCAGGCCCCCCCTACAAAAACATTAGAAAGGTGTCTGTTTTTTTTTTTTTTTTTTTTTTAGTTCCCCTTCCCATTTTCGAGGTTTTGTAAATTCGAGATTCTGGTTTCGGGCTTATGAATTTTGAGTTTACAGAACTTCGCTCATGTGAAGGGGAACCCTTTTTATTGTATTGATAGGCAGTATAGTGTCATTGTGTTTGGTATATAAACTTTCAACAAAAACTGTTGAACACTATGTTCATTTTATATTTCTACTGTGTATTTAAACTAATAGACAAAACATTTACTTAGAGACTGTTAAGGACTTCTCAAGAAAAATGCACAAACTCAAACCTGTTAAAACTCATTTGGCAGTTTATTGGATGATTGTTCAGATTAAGACACAGAAAAAGGTTAAACTGTTTTTTTTCTCAGCAGTATCTTCAAAGTCAGCGTGCCACTCAACATCCCAAAGCAAAAAGGTGCATCTCAGTGTGAACAATCTCCACGTTGCACGACACTACCATAAACTTTAATGGGACTGCAGTATTGAGTATTTACTTCCAAGCCTGGCATCAATAAAATTATACAAGTAAACATCCAGCAATGGTTCAGGATGAAAATGGTCACTGGTAGTCCCAGGGTCTTTGAGATGAGTCTTCTTCCTGTGTGCGATCATCGACCGGATAGAAGTGGAGATACGAAGCATACATGGCACGTACAAAATAAAGGATTAGTGCTAGAAGAACTGAGAAAAGTAGATGCACCTTTTACTATATTTGTTCCTTCTTGCCATATAAATTGTGGGGGTTGGGGCACTGATATTCAGTTAAACAATAAGGAAGAAGAGGTATAACAGCAATGAGATAAAGAATTGTCTGAGGGCTTCTCATACTCGCTTGCTGTAGGGAATTATTTTATTGTCGAATAATGATTTCTCATTATCTCAGAGAAAAGACTGTCAGCTTTAAAGGCAACATTTAAAATGAAACTAGGAAAGAGTCTCACAGTGTTCATTCCCAGCGCACTAGATGAGGGCACTAAAGGTAGCAGTGCCTCTGTATTCATCAAATTACATTTCACCTCCACACTCGTATCATAGCTTGCAAACTCTACAACCTAGACATATATATTTTTAGAACCCATTGGTTAACCAGACATTAGCTTTAACATGACAGGAAGAAATTCCTCTCTGAGTGCATGTTTACTGAGATATCTACAGAAATATGAACATATATGTTTAATTGTATAATAACATTAAGTATCTCAAGATATCCAACTTACACTGCAAATATTAAAGACATTTTTCTTCAGCAATATCTAAGGTATCACCTGACACCATGCAATAGTTTGTAAGTCACGTGTTTTCTCAAATATTGTTTATATTCAACCTTAGAGTGGTTTTCTCAACTTGTTAGGTGCATTAGCCTTCCTTGGGGGAAGGGAAAAATAAAAATTAGCTAAATGCTCCTGTATCTCCCAGGGGTGTTGATGGGAGATCCGGTAAATTAAGGGCTTTCCTGGTTCTGGTTTGTCTTAGAGGTTGGCAAGCTTGTATCTCAGTTTTTAGTTTTTAGATCCCTCCTGTGTCACACCTGTGTAATACCTCAGACCAGTCCTGAAAAGGACTTAATGGTGGTGTGCACGGGTGTCTGTGGAGTTAGTCCCTGATAAGGACTTTTTGCGGCCTGTTTAGGAGGCTGTTGCTCAGTCTCTTCTATTGGATTCTGCGGAGATGGGATCTAAAGGCGTTTAGTCCTGATTAGGACTATTGGTGTCTTCTAGGAATTAGTGCTGATAAGGACTGTTGGTATCCTGTTGAACTTAGTCCTCAGAGGGACTACTGGTGACTTCATTAAAGTAGTCTCTTCTAGAGATTGCTGTGAAAGAGATCTCAGTCCTCCCTGCTGTCAGTAGCTGGCGGGAGTAAAAAGGTTAATCATGCGCCGTACATAAACGCTTCTAGTCCCGATAAGAACTGGTATCTTGTAGAATTTAGTCCTGATAAGGACTATTGGTGACTCGATTAACATTGTCCCTTCTAAAGATTGCTGTGGAAGAGATCTCAGTCCTCCCTGCTGTAAGTTGCTGGAGGGAGGAAAAGGTTAATCATGCACCATACCATAAGTTGCCAAAAGGAAGCACACACTGGGGACCAAGTTTCAATGTATCACAGTCCTTTTTACTTTCCATTGAAGTACGGTAAAAGTATTCACAGATGCATTCCGAGCACTGTTCAGTGTAAATCAACGTATGACTAGAGCTTCTTTTTATCCGTTGCTTGGGGGTTGGCTTAAAGGGATTGACCAATAATGACCTGGGGGTATGGTCAGGAGCGAAGTCTTGAATGCATCTCCCCAGGGATAGTTGTTGGTCCATCCTATTATTACTTTGTTACATCAGCATTATCACTGGGCTCATGTTTTTTTTTACTGTTTATTCCAAGGAAAAATCACAAAATCCTTTAATAAAAAACAGAATGTGTTAAACAAAAAAATCCCAGAAAATCCAAACAGTTCAATGCCTTTCTTAGTAGATTGCATTCGTGTTCTAATTGAGGAATTGAAATGAGTTCACATTGTGCACATCTAACTTAGATACCATTTCTGTCTCATTGAAAATTTTTAATACTAGCTGCTTAGTGTACGTTCTAGTGAACTAAAATAAAATACCACTGGTTACTTTTAATGAATTAAGCAGGAACCCTTCTCAGTAGTTTGTTCGCTTTTAGTGGCTGGACTTAAAAAAGCATATCTCAACATATCAAACTGTAATGTACTGAGAGGCAACCACGGTCTATTGTGTCAAGGAGCGGCCGGGTGGGACACTGAGGTTAATACCAGTGCTTTCAGTAACTTCATCAGGGAGACATCTTGACGAATTACTTCACTTAAATTAGGCTAAAACTATTTTTCTCTTTTGGTCCTGTGCTGAATAGTAGAGGGAGACCGATCAGGGGAGAGGGAGGGAATCCATGTAGAGCATGTCTAGTACGGAATTTGTTGTTAGGTGCTCTGAGGAGTAGGGACCACGTGGCGATGCCTATCACCGCTAGACTTGGTGTTCATGACAATGACTGCGGGGGGAAAAAAGCTTGTACCACAATGGGGTTTATACTTATTTCCTAGCTCCTCAGATTCTTTATGTTTTTGGAGAGCGTATTGAAAATAATGCAAATTATGTAAATTACTGAGGTTTTACAACATTAATCGAGTTACCAATAGTCCTTATCAGGACTAAATTCTACAAGACACCAATAGTCCTTATCAGGACTAATTCCTACAAGACACCAAAAGTCCTTATCAGGACTAGAAGCATTTATGTACGGTGCATGATTAACCTTTTTCCTCCGTCCAGCTACTGACAGCATGGAGGACTGAGATCTCTTCCACAGCAATCTCTAGAAGAGACTACTTTAATAGTGTCACCAATAGTCCCTATCAGGACTAAATTCTACAAGACACCAACAGTCCTTATCAGGACTAATTCCTAGAAGACACCAACAGTCCTTATCAGGACTAATTCCTAGAAGACACCAATAGTCCTTATCAGGACTAAATTCTACAAGACACCAACAGTCCTTATCAGGACTAATTCCTAGAAGACACCAATAGTCCTTATCAGGACTAAATTCTACAAGACACCAACAGTCCTTATCAGGACTAATTCCTAGAAGACACCAATAGTCCTTATCAGGACTAAACGTCTTTAGACCCCATCTCCACAGAATCCAATAGAAGAGACTGAGCAACAGGACCCTGAACAGGCCGCAAAAAGTCCTTATCAGGACTTAACTCTACAGACTCCCGTGCACACCACCATTAAGTCCTTTTCAGGACTGGTCCAAGGTATTACACAGGTGTGACAGGAGGGATTGAAAAACTAAAAACTGAAATACGAGCTTGCCAACCTCTAAGACAAACCAGAACCAGGAAAGCCCTTAATTTACTGGACCTTCCACCAACACCCCTGGGAGATACAGGAGCATTTAGCTAATTTTTAAATATTGTTTATATGGAAATATTGCTTATTTTCATAATTACTGATAAGCAGCTAGTAATAAATCCAATGTAATGTGATATAAACAGACATTGACAATGAATTTTCCTGTCTCCTGCCATGATATTCCATACCATACCTCTCAATTACATGTAGGTCTCTCAGTTATGAAAATTTGATCATAAATATGAAAATATGAATAAGAAATGTCAAATGGTTAATTTCTCCATAGCAGAAAATCAAAAACTAACAATTTTAGTGTTATTCTTTTAATAAGTCATTGCCCTTTCTAATGATGCTTATTATTAGATGGTAAGTCAATTAGTTAAAGAAGCCAGACCAAAAAATGTCTGGATATCATAAGGAGCTATGGGTGTTAACTGTAAGAATACAAAAATGTGCTGTAGGCTCAAGTGAGTTAACAAGGAATTCCAGCCCTGATCAAGTCATCCAAACCTAGTTATGAAATAAAAATAGCCATGCAATCTACAGACAACTGCAGAGCCTTTTTAACTATTTTATAAACCTGGCCAAGCTAGATTTTCTACTGTGTGATTCCTTAAAACCTCTTGTATTAGTGGTAACACAAGATATATGCAAATGACCCCTTAAGGACATCAGGTGTTTCAGCTATATGGCAGTTCTGAATGCCCATACCTTTTTTCCTTTTAAGTCTGTTATGGACAAATTCAGACCAATAAAGCCAAACCCTAATAGCTGTGGACATGCATGTTTCAGCCTTCTTATGGCCTCATCAGCACAGCATAACTGGATTGGTTGGCTAACTTTTGGAAACACAGAATTGTCATACCCAGATGATGTCCATAACCATTAGGGTGTCTGCAAAATATCCCAACTAACAAACTAAAACAATAAGTAACAAGGTCACACATTAAAACCAATCAGCAACCAATCTTTTGTTTTTTAAGGAATCACACAGTGGAAAATCTAGCTTGGCTGTGTTTTTCATTTGGTTTTTGCTATTTCAGAAACTTGAGAAACAACAATCAGCAAAGGTAATAGTAAATGATATCATATACTCAGACCCAGAGGACATAGCCAATCTACTAGCAGAAAAATTTAGCTCAAATCACTCTCATATTACCAGGTCATATACCAGTATTCACACACACCCCCTCAAAACTCCCAAGAACAAGTCCTCAAAGCACTGCCCAAGACCAAAACCACTGTTTCTATGGGGCCAAACAACATACCGGGATGTCTATTGGCCACCCTGAAACAGGACCTGTCAAACCCCCCTACAGAGGCTATTCAATATCAGTCTCCAAACAAGCTATGTGCTGGAAAAATAGAGGACAACAACAGTCACCCCCTTGCACAAAGGTGGGGCATCAACAGGCCCAGGTAACCATAGACCTATACATCTGACCAGTGTCATCTGTAATTCTATGGAAACGATCATTACGTGAATAAGTAATGACATATCTAACCTACAAACTCTTGACCCTAGCAAGTTCAGTTTTCTGAAGTGCAGAGCCTGCCTACTTAACCTGGTTGACTTATTCAAGAAGAGCTCAAGAAGTTAGGATGGACAGCTCTACCTCCTCCAAAAGACATGTCACTACTGACATATCACAGGGTTCAGTTCTCAGGCCTCTCTTCTTTGACATTTACTTATTGGAGGTCAAAGCTAATATTAAAGGTTTAAGGCTGACCAAGTTTGCAAAAAACAAAAATTTGGTGTCATCATAAACTCTCCAGAAGATACTTAGATCCTCCAAAAGGGCCTCTGCCAAACAAATATATGGTGTCATAACCATGGCCTAAAATTAAATGCCAAAAAAAATATAATAGTATCCTTCAAAAAGTATGACATCCCCTGTAACTATCAGATTGACAAGGCATTGCTGAATATTGATTCAGTTGTTAAGGACCCGAGCACCTATGCAGACAATGAACTGTCCTTTTATGACAATGTACCCACTATTTTAATAAAGATGTTCCTCATTGCATAGATTATTAGTAACGGTATGGCATCTAGGTATGTTATCATTAAACTGTATTCAGCACTTATTAGGCTGATCATTGAGTATAATGACCCTTTGGTATGTGCCCATCCAAACACTTGTCACAGTTTGAATGAAAACAATGCTTTCTTGCTAAAAATTAAGGCCTGAATCATAAAAGCTATACTGACCATGTCAAAGCCCTGTCACTTTTTTGGTATCTTACAGGCTACTGAGGGACAGTCTCTGCCTCCTTTACAGAGCCTCAACTGACCCAATCCTTTCAGAACTACTGCACATCTGGAAGCCCAATGGCAAGATAAACACCCACTCAAGCAGTATTAATCTCTTCTGCAACATAAATAAAACATGTTGGAGGGATCAATATGTAGCTCAGACAAAACCACTTATGTGGAATTGTCTTCCTATCCACATAAAGCAAAGTTTGCTCTTACTCTTCAACCACAATATTGATGAATGGATAGGAAAAAACAAAGTCACCCCTGGTTTAGCATCTTTGTTCCTTATAGGTAGGGGTTACATGTAAAATATCTGGACTCTGGGCTGTAAACTTATTGGGAGTATATGGCTAACTTTCAAAACGATCCTCGTGGATCAGTAGCCTAGCAAGTACCTATGAACCTAAGAGTAATGTTTAACAAAAGGGGAACTGGATTTCTTCACCATTTAGCTCTGTTATTTGGCATCTGGCCAATTCACCAAAAATGAAAAAATGGGTCATTACTGGGAGAAAGTCACCTTTCATATTAGAGGGATCCTGAGAATGACTGTAATGGCAGCAGAGGTGCAAATAGTGAGTTTTGCTCCCCACTTTAATTTCAGTAATGTGGTTGCCAGTAAAAACAGAATTCAAACAAAATCACAGGTCCGAATAAAAGTATTTACAGCAGTAAAAGCAAGCATGCAACACGAGTACTAAAAAACTAGTGACTGCAGTGATGTAATGCTAGGAATGGGGAGCAGAAGTCTTTGTAGATATATTCAGAAAGGTATGGTATTGTGTCATCTGCAGGCCCCACTTTGTCCTGGAAAATATGAGGTTACTTATTTCTAGACAGAGTTAGCAGCAGTATCATTTCACCATTTCATCAGAATCAAAGAGCTTGCAGAACTCTGTATTAGTATTGCCACAGTAGCTGCAGCTGTATTCAAATCTGACAAAAGATAAGCACTGCTTGGTCCACATTGTCTGCCCTACCCAAATGTATAAGATGCAGAAACTATTTAAGCAACAGAACATTTATGTTTTTTTTTGCTTCCCAGTCCTTCTTAAGGCTTAATTTATGTTTGTCCAATGCATTCTTGTCAACCACTCACTCAGTAAAAACACACTTCCTTATGTCTCCCCTGCGTTGTCTAGCCTGTTGACTTCTGTGCTGATCTCATACATTTCTCCAGTTGAAAGACAGAACCCACATGGACACCTTGCATTCCCAAAGGCACCCAAAAGTCACCTCCATATTTCTGCTCTGCTTCACCCACAAAACTATATATGACACGTTCTTTCAGCTTCTTTGTCACCTCCTCTATTCTGCCCCACCATTTATTTCCACTAATATACTGTTGTACCACTGCTGGCATTCTGTATTTGCTTTGTTAGGACTCTTTTTTGGTATGCTATGAAAGTTAGCTGCATTTTTTTGTCATTCCTTTTAACGCAATATTATTTTATCTCCTGCATGTCTTAATACAACCAGAAAACAACTGAAATAGGCACTTTACATTATATACCTAGTATTGTCATCTAGTTAACAAAACTACATAAAAGCAAAGTATTATCCTAGAAAGAATATGCTCATTCATTTTCTCCAGCTTTCAAACAGTGCACTTACTGCCTTTCTAACATGGATGGATGCCAAACAGCAGATTATATCTTTTTGTGTTCTTTTCACCATATGCAAGTAGATTTGTTAAGGCAATCATGCCCTTTAAGAGTACTCAACTCAAAAGACCATCTCATGGACTGCAAGTTAATAAGCAGTGTGCAGCCAGTTGTTCACAAGCTCTAAACTGATTTTTTTCTGTAAAGGTTTAGTTACTGCCGTGATGGAACAGTCTGTTTCATCACTGTTGCCCACTAAGCCAACACATATCCCAGAACCCTTTATTTCGCTACATGAGTCTGATCTATTTATATTACCACACTCTGAATGGAAACTGCAGAAGAAAGACTATGAAAAATAGGCACCCTTCCCAGGCTTGTGCTGACCAGCCTGTTATGAATCAGAAAGAGACTGCTGCCTACTGCCTACTTGAAATGCAATTAAATATATAGCAATTATGCTTATATTTAAAGATGTGACTGAGAAGCATTAAAGCAAAAATGGATTAAAAAACTTGCCAGACCAACTCATCTTCTGACCACACAAGTGGATAATAATTAAAACAATGCGAGGTTCCAGTTCTGGAAATTGCTGAGACAATCAATGACAGATAGCTGTTTATGTACTACATCGTAATACAAGTCAGAGAAAGAATTCTGTGACAGTCAGAGATGAAGGAGAAGGAAATAAACATTCCACAATCCCATAATTGAAGAAGAAATCATCCATAAGCTTGAATTCCATTCCATAACTGAAGAAGAAGTTATCTGCAAGCCTGACAACTTCTTAAGCCGATTTTATTCCCATCTACACTATGCAGCTCCCATTATTGTAATACTGCTTTCCCACTTGCAGCATGCATGCAGTTCCTGTTATTATAATACTGCTTTCCCACATGCAGCATGCAGCTCCTGTTATTGTAATACTGCTTTCACACATGCAGCATGCAGCTCCTGTTATTGTAATACTGCTTTCACACATGCAGCATTCAGCTCCTGTTATTGTAATACTGCTTTCCCACGTACGGTATGCAGCTCCTGTTATTGTAATACTGCTTCCCCACGTGCAGCATGCAGCTCCTATTATTCTAATACTACTTTCCCATGTGCAGCATCCAGCACCAAGTATTGTAATACTGCTTTCCCACATGCAGCATGCAGCTCCTGTTATTGTAATACTGCTTTCCCATGTTCTGTATGCAGCTCCTATTACTGTAATACTGCTTTCTCCTGTTCTGCATGCAGCTCCTATTATTGTAATACTGCTTTCCCATGTACAGCATGCAGCTCCTGTTATTAAAATACTGTTTTCACATGTCTGGCATGCAACTCCTATTATTCTGATACTGCTTTCCCATGTCCAGCATGCAGCTCCTGTTATTGTAATACTGCTTTCTCACGTGCAGTATGCACCTCCTGTTATTGTAATACAGCTTTACCACATGCAGTATGCAGCTCCTATTATAGGTTCATAGGTTGGTACTAGGCTATTGGCCCTAGGGCCTATACTACCCTAGCCATAACAATTCCTTGGCTATTTCTTCCCACAATATTTACTTCCCTGGACCCCTGTCTAGCAGGGTGACTGACGTGATCCCTGGGGTGAATTTCCTATCTCCCTTCCAATCATCAAGATTCCTTTTGAAGAGGTCCAAAGAGGCGCTGTGCTTGACATGTATGGGCAGTCTATTCCAGAGTCTGGGGAGTCTCTGGGTCAGGAACCTATCCCTCCAGCATGTTTTGTTCATTGTGATGACAAGATTTAGATCCCTGGAGCACGTGGCTCTGAGGGACTGGGATTTAAGTGTAGCATGTCCAACAGCTCTGGGTTTGACATAGCCTTGTATGTTAAGCAGAGATCGCCTCTGAGTAGACAATTTGCGAAAGAGTATAGCTGGAGGTTTTTTAGATGGTCAGCATAGGGCATCTGCTTTAGACCTGTGATTGTTTTAGTGAGGTATTTCTACGACCTTTCCAGTTGTTGCAGATGTCTTTGAGAGGTACATACCAAACAGGGTCGTTGTATTCTATAATGGGTTTAATGAGGGATGAGTACAGTGGGACAATGACCTCCTTTTTTCTGGATGAAAAGCCCTTAGTGATGAGGTGTGCTACACAGAAGGATTTCCTGACTGTTGTGGTGATGTGGTTATCAAAGTTGAGACCACTGTCCACCTGTGTCCTTAAGTCTCTTAATACACTTTCGGTATTTAATGTGCTGCCACCTATGTGGTAATTCACAGATACATGTTTTTTCCCAAAGGGGATAACTACATTTCTTGGCATTGAGCTTGAGCCCATGGCTCTGGCACCAAGCATCTGTTTCTGTAGGGCTCTTTTGTAGAATATCCACATAATTTGGGGATTCAACAATGACTCCCAGTTTGCAGTCATCTGTGAACTTTGTTAGCCAGAGTCCCTCAGATTTGGCCTGTACTTCAGAGAAGTAGATGCAAAACAAGAGCGGTCCCAGGACTGAGCCCTGAGGTACTCCACTTGTCACTTGTCTGGAGCTGGATTTAGAGTCGGCTACTTTTACAGTGTGTGTTCTGTCAGTAAGCCAGTTGGCAACCCATTGAGTGATGTAGGGATTAATGCCCAGCTTAGTAAGTTTATCTATGATTTCAGAGTGGGGTATGGTGTCGAAGGCCTTGGCAAGGTCCAGATAGGCTGTGTGAACTGCCTTACCCTCGTCCATAGCTCTGGAGACTGATTCCAAGAAGTCAATCAGGTTCAGGAGACAAGATCGGCCCTTCACAAACCTAACTGGGTGGGGTCCAGTGTTTGAAGGTTGCCAGTGTCTTTGTTTATAAGTTCCATGATAATACGTTCCATGGCCTTGTAGATCAGGCTTGTCAAACTGATGGGGCGGTAGTTCCTAGGATCCAAGGTGGATCCCCCCTTGTGGAGTAGGATAACAGTAGCTGTGCGCCACTCAGTGGGCACAAAGCCTGAGGTGTGGCTATGATTAAACATGACACTTAAGTAAAGTGCCAGTTCATTTTGTAGTTCATGTAGTACACAGCCTGGGATGTCGTCTGGTCCCATGGATGCTGTATTCTTAGCTTTGGAGAGTGCGTTTTTTACCTGTGTGGCCGTTATTACAGGAATTTGGCAATCTTTCGGTATTGAGATGGGCCCTTTTGGGGGTGAGGGGGGATGAAGATGGCACTGAACCAATCTGCCAGGATGTTGGCAATATCCTTGGGATCAGTATATTTAATGCCATTCTGTTGTAGCTCAGATCAGCTCTGAGCATTGCCATTTAGATTCTTGACATAGCTATAGAATGCCTTGTGGTTGTCTTTGGAATCTGGCAATTTTATTTTCGTAACTAGCTTTGGAGAATTTTATGAATGATCTCAGTTTCTTACTGAGGCTGGTAAGGGAGTATTTTGCATCCTGGGATTTTTCTCTTTTCTGCAACAGTTTCTTCCTTTTGTTGTAAAGTTTGTTTATAGCAGGGACCACCAGACTGTCTTCCTTTTCTTAGTGGAGAGTGTCTTGGTTCTATTTGGGATAGCAAGATTCAGGCACAAGTGGATGTGTTCGTACAGTGCCTTAGTGTAGGATTCAGCAGTCGAATTTTCAGTTCCCATCTGCATGGGTGTCATGAAGTTTGTAACTTCTGACTTGAGTAGTATGAAGTTGGCTTTGGAGAAGTTTTTTAAGGAGGTTTCCTTACCGGGGGGTGCGGGAGGGATGTGGATGTCAAGGGTGATTACCTTATGGTCAGACCTGACCAATGATGGGGTGACCATATGTGTGGAGCATCGATTTCCCATGTTGGTAACGACCAGGTCTAGGATATTGGAATCTTGGTGGGGTTATGCATTAGTTGATCCAGGGCATTGGAATTTATGAATTCCAAGAACCGTTGGGCAAATGTGTTGGTACACGAGTAGTTTTCCCAGTTAATGGTAGGGTAGTTGCAATCACCCAGTATTAGGGTGTTTGGTTGTATCTTAATATTTTCCAGTATGTTTAGAAAGTTATTGTAATACTGCTTTCCCACGTGCAGCATGGAGCTCCTGTTATAGTAATATTGCTTTCCCACGTGCAGTATGTAGCTCCTATTATTGTAATACTACCATCCCACGTGCAGCATGCAGCTCCTATAATTGTAATACTGCTTTCCCATATGCAAAATGCAGCTCCTATTATTGTATTACAGCTGTTCCACGTGCAGCATGCAGCTCCAATTATTGTAATACTGCTTTCCCATGTGCAGCATGCAGCTACTGTTATTGTAATACTCCTTTCCCATGTGCAGTATGCAGCTCCTGTTATTGTAATACTGCTTTCCCATGTTCTGCATACAGCTTCTATTGTTGTAATTCTACTTTATCATGTGCAGTATGCAGCTCCTGTTATTGTAATACTGCTTTCCCATGTGCAGCATGCAGCTCCAGTTATTGTAATACTGCTTTCTCATGAGCAGCATGCAGTTCCTGTTATTGTAATACTGCTTTCCCATGTGCAGTATGCAGCTCCTATTATTGTAATACTGCTTTCCTATGTGCAGTATAAAGCTCCTATTATTGTAATACTGCTCTCCCATGTGCAGGATGCAGCTCCTATTATTGTAATACTGCTTTCCCATGTGCAGCATGCAGCTCCTGTTATTGTAATTCTGCTTTCCCATGTGCAGCATGCAGCTCCTTTTATTGTAATACTGCTTTCCCATGTCCAGCATGCAACCCCTATTATTCTAATACTGCTTTCCAATGTCCAGCATGCAGCTCCAGTTATTGTAACACTGTTTTACCATGTGTAGTATGTAGCTCCTACTGTTGTAATACTGCTTTACCATGTGCTGCATGTAGCTCCTGTTATTGTAATACTGCTTCCCGACGTGCAACATGCAGCTCCTCTTATTGTAATACTGCTTTCCCACATCCAGCATGCAACGCCTAGTATTCTAATACTGCTTCCCCACATCCTGCATGCAGCTCCTGTTATTGTAACACTGCTTTCCCATGCATCGTATGCAACTCCTATTATACTAATACTGGTTTCCCATGTTCTACATTCAGCTCTTATTATTGTAATACTGCTTTCCCACGTGCAGCATGCAGCTCCTATTATTGTATTACTGCTGTTCCACATGCAGCTTCCAGCTCGTATTATTGTAATACTGCTTTCCCATCTGCAGTATGCAGCTCCTGTTATTGTAATACTGCTTTGTCATGTGCAGCATGCAGCTCCTGTTATTGTAATACTGCTTTCGCATGTGCAGCATGTAGCTCCTGTTATTGTAATACTGTTTTCCCCTGTGCAGCATGCAGCTCCTGTTATTGTAATACTGCTTTCCCATGTGCAGTATGCAGCTCCTGTTATTGTAATACTGCTTTCCAATGTGCAGTATGCAGCTCCTGTTATTGTAATACTGCTTTCCCATGTGCAGCATGCAGCTCCTGTTATTGTAATACTACTTTCCCAAGTGCAGCATGCAGCACCTATTATTGTAATACTGCTTTCCCATGTGCAGCATTCACCTCCTATTATTGTAATACTACTTTCCCATGTGCAACATAAAGCTCCCATTATTGTAATATTGTTTTCCCGTCTGCATCATGCACCTCCTATTAGTGTAATACTGCTTTCCAACGTGCTGCATGCACCTCCTGTTATTGTAATACTGCGTTCCCATGTACAGCATGCAGCTCCCGTTATTGTAATACTGCTTTCCAATGTGCAGCATACAGCTCCTGTTATTGTAGTACTGCTTTCGCATCTGCTGTATGCAACTCCTCTTATTGTAATACTGCCTTCCCACATACAGCATGCAGCTCCTATTATTGTAACACGCCTTTCCCACATGCAGCATGCAGCGCCTATTGCAGCACCTGTTACTGTAATACTGCTTTCCCATGTGCAGCATGCAGCTCCAGTTATTGTAATAATGCTTTCCCATGTGCAACATGCAGGTCCTGTTACCATAATACTGCTTTCCCATGTGCAGTATGCAGCTCCTGTTATTGTAATACAGCTTTCCCATGTGCAGTATGCAGCTCCTGTTATTGTAATACTGCTTTCCCATGTGAAATATGCAGCTCCTGTTATTATAATAGTGCTTTCCCACGTGCAGAATGCAGCTACTGTTATTGTAATACTGCTTTCCCATGTGCAGTATGCAGCTCATCTTATTGTAATACTGCTTTCCCACGTGCAGTATGCAGCTCTGGTTACTGTAATACTGCTTTCCCATGTGCAGCATGCAGCTCCTGTTATTGTAATACTGCTTTCCAGTGCGCAACATGCAGCTCTTGTTATTGTAATACTGTTTGCCATGTGCAGCATGCAGCTCCTATTATTGTAATACTGCTTTCCCATATACAGCATGCAGCTCCTATTATTGTAATACTGCATGCACACATGCAGCATGCACTTCCTTTTATTGTAATACTGCTTTCCCACGTGCAGCATGCAGCTCCTGTTATTGTAATACTGCTTTCCCACGTGCAGCATGCAGCTCCTATTATTGTAATACTTCTTTCCCACGTCCAGCATGCAACTCCTATTATTCTAACACTGCTTTCGCATGTCCAGCATGCAGCTCCTGTTATTGTAACACTGCTTTCCCATGTGCAGTATGCAGCTCCTGCTATTGTAATACTGCTTTCCCATGTCCAGCATGCAGCTCCTGTTATTGTAACACTGCTTTCCCCTGTGCAGTATGCAGCTCCTTTTATTGTAATACTGCTTTCCCATGTGCAGCATGCAGCTCCTGTTATTGTAATAGTGCTTTCCCACTTGCAGTATGCAGCTCCTGTTATTGTAATACTGCTTTCCCATGTGCAGTATGCAGCTCATCTTATTGTAATACTGCTTTCCCACGTGCAGTATGCAGCTCTGGTTACTGTAATACTGCTTTCCCATGTGCAGCATGCAGCTCCTGTTATTGTAATACTGCTTTCACATGTTCAGTATGCAGCTCCTATTATTGTAATACTGCTTTCCCATGTGCAGCATGCAGCTCCTATTATTGTATTACTGCTGTTCCATCTGCAGCATGCAGCTCCTATTATTGTAATACTGCTTTCCCGTGTGCAGCATGCAGCTCCTGTTATTGTAATACTGCTTTCCCATGTGCAGCATACAGCTCCTGCTATTGTAATACTGCTTTCTCGTGCGCAGCACGCAACTCTTGTTATTTTAATACTGTTTGCCACATGCACTATGCAACTCCTATTATTGTAATACTGCTTTCCCAAGTACAGCATGCAGCTCCTATTATTGTAATACTGTTTTCCCACATGCAGCATGCAGCTCCTGTTATTGTAATACTGCTTTCCCATGTCCAGCATGCAACTTCTATTATTCTAACACTGCTTTCCCATGTCCAGCATGCAGCGCCTGTTATTGTAACACTGCTTTCCCATGTGCATTATGCAGCTCCTGCTATTGTAATACTGCTTTCCCATTTTGTGCATGTAGAGCCTGTTATTGTAATTCTGTTGCCCCACGTACAGCATGCAGTTCCTATTATTGTAATACTGCTTTCCCACATGCTGCATGCAGCTCCAGTTATTGTAATACTGCTTTCCCACATGCAGTATGCAGCTCCTGTTATAGTAATGCTGCTTTCCCACATGCAGTATATAGCTCCTGTTATTGTAATACTACTTTACCACATGCAACATGCAGCTCCTGTTATTGTAATACTGCTTTCCCACATGCAGCATGCTGCTACTGTTATTGTAATACTGTTTTCTCACACGCAGTATCCAGATCCTTTTATTGTAATACTGCCTTCACACATGCAGCATGCAGCTCCTGTTACTGTAATACTGCTTTCTCATGTGTAGTATGCAGCTCCTGTTATTGTAATACTGCTTTTCAACGTGCAGTATAAAGCTCATAGTATTGTAATACTGCTTTCCCACATGCTGCATGCAGCTCCTGTTATTGTAATACTGCTTTCCCACATGCAGTATATAGCTCCCGTTATTGGAATACTGCTTTACCACATGCAGCATGCAGCTCCTGTTATTGTAATACTGCTTTCCCACATGCAGCATGCTGCTACTGTTATTGTAATACTGCTTTCCCACATGCAGCATGCAATGCCTTTTATTGTAATACTGCCTTCCCACATGCAGCATGCAGCGCCTTTTATTGTAATACTGCTTTCCCATGTGCAGTATGCAGCTCTTGTTATTGTAATACTGTTTTCTCATGTGCAGCATGAAGCTCTTATTGCATCTCCTGTTATTGTAATACTGCTTTCCCATGTGCAGTATGCAGCCCCTGTTATTGTAATACTGCTTTCCCATGCGCAGTATGCAGCTCCTGTTATTGTAATACTGCTTTCCCATGTGCAGCATGCAGCTCCTGTTATTGTAATTCTGCTTTCCCACGTGCAGCATGCAGCTCCTATAATTATAATACTGCTTTCCCCATCCAGCATGAAACTATATTATTCTAATACTGTTTTCCCTCATCCAGCATGCAGCTCCTGTTATTGTAACACTGCTTTCTCATGTGCAGTATGCAGCTCCTGTTATTGTAATACTGCTTTCCCATGAATAGCATTCAGCTCCTATTATTGTAACACTGCATTCCCAAGTGCAGCATGCAACTCCTATTATTCTTATACTGCTTTCCCACATCCAGCATGCACCTCCTGTTATTGCAATACTGCTTTCCCACTTGCAGCATGCAGCTCCTGTTACTGTAATACTGTTGATCCATGAACAGCATGCAGTTCCTATTATTGTAATACTGCTTTTCCATGTGCAGCATGCAGCTCCTATTATTCTAATACTGCTTTCCCATGTCCAGCATGTAGCTCCTGTTATTATAACACTGCTTTCCCATGTTCTGCATGCAGCTCCTGTTGTTGGTAATACTGTTTTCCCATGTGCAGACTGCAGCTCTTATTATTGTAATACTGCTTTCCCATCTGCAGCATGCAGCTCCTATTATTGTAATATTGCTTTCCCATGTCCAGCATGCAACTCCTATTATTCTAATACTGCTTTCTCATGTCCAGCATGTAGCTCCTTGTTAGAAAAATATGTATTAATGTGTGTATGCTTAATGCCAATTAATAACCAAGTATTTAAATACGCTTTTCATTCTATTTTTCATGCACTGTATTTTATACAAATTGAGTTTCATATGAGACTGAAAAAGATGCTTTTTGAAAACTGCAGTATGCTTTCTGAAAACTTGCAAGTTGCCCTCTGACCTAGTAACTGCTAGCACAGCAATATTCATGTTTATGCCTTGTGGAAATGTACTTGAGAAGCAGGTGTTTATCTGCTAGGTCAGAAGCGAATGAATGAACAATGCCTTATGTTATAAATGTAATGATTTTAGACAAATAGCTCTGTCCAGAGGATGGGAACCTCAGCAGCTGTAGTAATTTAGAGATAAAGTAGACAAAGGATTATTAGAGAAATGAACTGCTAGCATTGTGCTTGAATTAGCCATAGTATCTTGAATGTAACATAGCATGTATCTAACTGGGAGTAATCAAGGCCATGTTGTTTTCCTCAGGAAGTTTCACATAAAAATTGATAAATCAGCAGAAATTCATGGGAAAGATGGTCAGCAGCTGATGATGAAAAAGGTGGTAATCTGTTACGTCAGCATGGTAGGACATAACCAGTTTAAGAATGTATAAAAATGAAAGTATTTCCTGTTTCTGGTTAGACAAACTCTGTATTAGCACGTTTTTGTCTCCTTGCTGCAAGATTAAAGTGCCTTAACCTGAACCTACCGTGTTTTGATCATTTTTAAAGTATATTTTTCTTTTGGCAGTTTGGTCCTTCGAGCCGGAAAGTACCTCTCCCTCAGAATTGGGCCCGGTAGCATGCATCCATACAGAGAAGAGGCCAAATCGGCTCTTCTGTTTTGAAAGACCTCCGACTGAATCGTCGTTCGAAAGAGGCCAGCCACTGTTTCTGATCTGGGATTGGAGGACGAGTCAACGATCCGGTGGATCAACTCACGGAGGGTCAGGTAAGGAGGAATTACCTTATTTCTGTTTTAAGATCAGGGACTAAGTACAGAACTGTTTTTTGTCAGGTAGATTTGCATGTGCAGATCAGGGGTTACTGTTTTTGTCATAGATCAGGGAAACAGAATAGGTAGGCAGTTATTCTAGATAAACTGTGAAAAGGTATAGATTTGTGGTACCACGTGATAGAAAGGGTTACGTAACAATTTACAGCTTAGCTAAGACGGCAATGGGAAAACAGTGCACAAAAAGTTCCCGAGACCCGCCCCTAACTGAAGACGCGAAGTATATGCAATTACAGCGTGCCGACAATGTTAAGTATTACACAAAATGGGTTGATAAGTATAAATTCGATGGTAATTTAGATAAACTTGCACTTATGAAACTTGTTAAACAGTTAAAAAAAAACGCGAAAGGTCAACTAAAAAAGCAAAGACAATTAGGAGTCCCTCAGGTGCATAGGTGGCTTGAGGAAGCAAATCGCAGAAAGCAGAGAATAAAGAATTCAAAGACAATGTTCTTAGACAAAGAAGACAATAACTTGGTAATAGCAACAGCCCCTCCTTTGCCCCCTCCGCTTCCGTTGCCAGAATATGAAGCGAGTGGACAAGCTGATCCACCTCCGCTATACCCAGCTGTTCCTGCAAAATCACAACCATTTGTCAGGGATCCTATCGAGACCAGGTCTCGAACCCGCGACTTGAGGAGGGAGATTGAGTTAAGTGAATTACATAGAAAATCACAGGCTATGAGTGAAGAAGAGATATGTCCGCTCATAGAAGTACCAAATCCTCAGGCAGGACAGGCAGGACAGGATCTGACTCTTTTAGTTTATAGACCGTGGATGCCGGAAGATATCCGGAAAGCCACGGAGGGAATTCCCCACCCAAAGGTGAATTTTAGAAAATTTTTAGAGGACTTACAGGGCATGAGATTAAGTTACCATTTAAATGGAGAAGAAGTAGAAAAAGTAGTTAGACAAAGTGTGGGTCCAGATTGGCACATGATCAGTGGCGACTGGAATCCTCGTGACGCACAACTTAGACCACTCCCACATACTAATGCAGAACTGGATGGCAGAGTAAAAGGTCTGACAGACCGAATCTCTGAAAAGTGGAAGCCTAGGGCTGATTGGACTTGCATTAATCAATGCATTCAACAGGAAGGTGAAACAGTTGATAGATATTATGCTAGACTGTTAGAGTGTTTTAATAATCACTGCGGAATGCAGATACCAGAAAACCAGACACAAGACTCCTCATATGAACAACAGTTAAAGAATGCATTCTTGAAGTGTAGCATAACTCCCATTAGCAGCTTTATTACAAAGCACATGGTAGATCATCGAACAAGTAGATTACAGCCATTACTTGAATATGCTAGACATGCAGAAATACATTTTAATAGTAAAAAGAAAAAGAAAACTCAAGTGTTTTCGGCAGAAGATGGGTCAGAAGTATTTGTAGTGCAAACTGGGAAAAAGGGTAAGAAAAATACCCAGGGAAATAAACAATCTGACAAGCGATCAGAAGATTTCGAAGAAAGAAAGAAAAAAGGTGAATGTTTTAAATGCGGGAAAAAAGGACATTTAGCAAGGGATTGCAGGTTAAACAAGAAGGTGACTGCAGAAAATAAGGAAGATGAGGAATGACTATATGATAGTCAGGAATCATTGAATGAAAATAAGCAGGAAAAGACAAGTGCAAATATGATAGCAGGAGTAGAGGATGTGACAAAAGGAGTAGAGGATGTACATGAATTTGTAGATATAGAAGAAGGTGAAATTTTAGACCTAGCTCTATTGAGCTTAGAGCTTTACTTAGCAGACACGAAACCGGACGTGACGCTTCTGGTAGAGGGGAGGGAAGTTAAATTTCTGTGTGACTCAGAGGCTTCACGGACCCTGATACACCCTTCCAAGTTACCGGAAGATTCAGAATCACCAGATTATATACTAGTAAAGGCAGCTAATGGACAGCTGTATCGGGAACCACTCTCCCATGATATAGCAATAACAGACCCCATATTGGGAATGACCCAAAGAAGTAAAATTGTGGTTTCTGCAAAATGCCCAGTAAATCTTTTGGGTAGAGACTTGATGCAGATATTTGGCATAGCCGTAGTTCCAACCATGCAGGGTATGGAAGCACAGTGACAAACGGATACTTTTGTAGTGCGACCGGAGGGTGAAACATATTATTGGTACAGCCAGGACTTAGTTATGACTGGTCCAGGGGCAGTAACCGAGGAACTGATGAACGTAGCCATCAGTAAGTCCCCCTCCCTCGACATTGACAAACAGCATTTGTTGCATTGTACTCTATATTACTGTAGTAGACCAGGACCTGATAAAGATTATGAACAGGAATTGTTTCAGAACCATACAAACAGGCTAGTGTTGCGAAATTTGTACTGGGATGCAGAAGGGAACAGTGTAGTAAGCTGTTCATTGCCCCAGGAATTTTTAGCACTTTACAAATCTAATCGATTGCCACATATTAGTTTAACTAAGAATAAAAATTTGGAATGGGCAGACTTAGGTGAAAAAGTCACAAGGTGGGAAAAGCAGACAGAATTAGGTCAATATTAACTTTAATTATTTACACTATAGCACTTTAAATGCAAAAGTTTCTTCAGATTAGATTAAAGGTTATTTAAAACGGCGCATTGATTGTTTGTATGAGTTCTGAAGAAGCCTAAGTATTGTAGGTGAAAGCGCTTAACTCACACGGCAACTTGTATTAGTATATTCATGTTAATTTGCTTCAATAAACGTTCCAGTGGTCGAATAATACTGTGTTTCCTCAGTTGTTTCGAGAGAAGATAGCACAGTATTTTTACTATTCAAGCAGTTTGTTCCTCGCAACATCTTTTGGTTCAGCAGTTGTTATGGAGGGGGAAACAGTGTTACCGACCACGGTGCAGGACGAGACACCTAGTGTATCCAACGGAGGTACCCGAGATGGGGAGTTGACGGAAATTAGAGGTGAATTGAAGCTTTTGGCAAACACGCTAACCTCCTTCATGCTTAAAGTGGAGGATGAATTTAAGAATTTCAGTCACAGTTTTTTTCGTGATACGAACATTGCTTGCCATAAGAGTAAAGACATTAGTAAGGGCATTAAGGAGCAAACAGCTATGCTCTTCAAAGACACTGTCAATGTTCGTCCTACCTATGGCAGTAAGCAGAAAGACTGTATGCTCAAGAGTAATACTAGCGTACATGCTAGTCTCGAGACACAGCTTGGTGAAAGCGAAGCGGCCAAAAAAGGGAAAGCCATTAACGGCTCAACTAGCCGGCTTAATTCTACACCAGGAAGCAACTCAGATGGAATAATATCTTCTAAGCACAAAAACCATTCAGGGGACAGTGCCGATATCGATTTACCAGCTGGTCAGTGTTCCAAACACACAATGGACATCAATGGAATGGATTCTACCGGCTTTACGTTTGATTTTTCCATTTATGACTTTGAGGAGGAGGAAGAATTTATGTCGCGAACTGGGACTAAACACAAGCGTGTGAAGCCTGTTAAGACCTACGCTCACTCAGTAGGTACTTCTAAGGCTAACAAAGGTACTGAAGTAAAAGCTAACAAGTATTCTAAGACTAAGGAGGATAACAGCAATAATTGCTATTTGAATAATTTTTTAAATAGTGACTGTAATTTTGACGATTTTAACAAGGGGAATGACAGAGTCCCCACTAACAAAAATGTGAATAATTTAGCTTTAAAAGACAAAATCTATAAGATGGGTGATATTATGTGCAAACTGGACAATTTAAAAATTGAGAATGCGTATTTAAGTAAATGTTTAGTTTTAAAGGTAGTCCCAATGGGACTACGTTTTTTTAAGATACCTTTAGGTATTAATATCAATGAAACTGTTATGAATGATTTTAATGACTTTTTTGATGAGTGTGGATTTAAATTTATGAGGATGTTAATTAAGTATAATGATGAAGCATTATCACAACTTATTAATGAGGCAGAGAAATTAAATGGAGAGATAGAAAGTGATCTATTGTTTGAGGAATGGAAAAATTTGTATTGTAAACAGTTCACGATTGTGGAAAAGAAATCTAAATTGACACATGACAGAAAAAGTAAAAAAATAAATAGAGATATTGTACAATATAAAGAAAATAGGGTATATAGATGGAACATAGATAGGGGCAATAAAACTAACAAACATTTTAGACATGACAACCAGTGTTATGGACAAGAGGGTGTGAATAGTGGTACAAGGGGAGAATTTTATGAAGAAGGAAATTTTGAACAGTATGACAATCAGGAGGGACACAAGCAAAATTTTCAGAGGAATTGGAATCCTCAGTATTGGAAGGAAGCAGGCTTCAAGGGGAGGAATCACTACAGCCGTCAGTATTCACAACCAGTGTACTACAGGGGATACAACAGGAACTGACACTAAACAACAGTATTTGTAGTAAAGATGATGTCGATACAGGAAGTTTAAAGAATATACAAGATACCAATGTGTGTGGTGAGTTTAAAATCTACAATTTCACCAATTTCAAGGTTGAAGATGTCCATTACAAATTATTATCTAGAGGTATGAAATTCATACCTACCCCAAAATATGGGTTGGTTGATCATTTAATAGAAACTAAATTATTTACCCGTAAATTGAATCTATCTATTATGTTTCAGAATAATACCAAAAATAAACATACTATAGGGGGGGGAGAAGATAATTTGTTAAAACCTAAAAGTACTTTTGTTCCATACATGAATCCAGTGGTCGAGCTTTTTGAAAAACAGGTATCAAGAGACCTATACAAACTGGCGGACACAGTGAAAAGCACCAAAAATAGGCATAATTTATCTAAGGAAGAGAGAATTGAGCTACATAATTTAAGAAAAAATAATAATATACGTATAATGAAGCCTGACAAGGGAGGGGGGATGGTCATTTATGATCAAATGGAATATATGTCCAAAATACACGCAATCCTCACTGAAACAGGCAATTATTCTACGATATCTTTGAATGAAATCAATATTGCCTATCAGAGGATTAGCTCTTACTTGGAAGAATTTTGGATTGATAATCGAATTAATAATGATATATATAATTATCTAAAAGTACCATATCCCAAAATGGCGACATTAGTAGGCATTCCTAAGATACATAAGGATGCTGCCAACCCTCCATTCAGGCCTATAGTGTCAGGCACAAAGGCTAAAACATTTCCTTTAGGAAAACTTGTGGACGTTTGGTTAAAAGATATATACAAAAGTATTCCTCATTTGTTAAAAGATTCCTGGGATTTTCTAAGAAAATTCCCCACATGTATTGACACAAATAATCTTTTATATGTGACTATAGATGTAATTGATTTATACTCCTGTATACCAAGTGTACAGGGGTTACATATGTTTTGTGAAAGTATCAGAAAACACACCCTGTTCGAATGGGACAAAATATGTCTCATTATGGATTGTATGTCTTTAGTATTGGAAAACAATTTTATATCGTTTGAAGGAGAATATTTCAAACAATGCAAGGGGGTGGCAATGGGCTCAGCCAGTGCCCCTATATATGCCAACCTTGTTATGTTATATTGGGAGGAAGAAGTATTATTTAAGAGTGAATATTTCTCGCACATCTCCCATTACACGAGATTTTTGGATGACATTTATATCCTTTGGAAAGGAAGTATGGAAGAACTAAAAGAATTTATGTCATTCATTAACAATAGTAGTGATTTTTTGAAATTCACCTATGACATTAGTAAGGAAGGTTTACCTTATCTTGATACTATAGTCTCTAATGATGAAAAAGGTTTTAAATCTAATATCTACAGAAAGAACACTTTCTCTAACGATTACTTACAATATGATAGTAACCATCCCAGGAGAATGTTGCGTAATATTTTTAAGGGTCAACTCATTAGAGCGGCCAGAATGACATCTAGATACGAAGATATGATTTTAGAAATTGAATATATAACTAAAATGTTTAAGGAGAGGAAATACAACAATTCAATGTTGCAAGATGTTCAACAGTATGTGATATCTCAGAGGGAAACTAAATATTATCCAATATTTGGAGTCAGTCTTCAGGTGGAAAGTGAGACTGAAACAAACTCCACAAACAAATACAAAATGGCTTATATTTTGCCATATACACCATATGTTAATACAGTGAAGGAGATTTTGTTTAAACATTGGGATATATTTTTGGTAAACCCTGAATTAACACGGATATTAGGAGAGAAACCTCTCATTGTTTATAGGATGTCACACAATTTGAAAAGAATTTTAGAATCTGGGAAAGCTATAATTCTAAGTGTGAAGGAAGTGAATCAATTGCATCCACCAAAAAATGTGGTAATTGCAATCAATGTAGATTTATCATGTGTCAAACAGAAATAATTTTAGGGAATAGCAATAAGACAGTAATTAGATTTGTGAAGGGGAATTGTAACACGAAGAATGTGGTTTATATAGCTAAATGTGATTTGTGCACTGCTTACTATGTTGGGAAAACTGAGAGGGCCTTCAAAAAAAGAATTTATGACCACTCTTATTGTATCAAAAAGAAGGATGGCAATAACGCTTTGTATAGACACATTGAGAGACATGGTGACCAACATAGATTTAAATTTGCTATTATAGATCATATCAAATCGGACACTATGGGGGGTAACACGAAGGAAGCATTAAGCTATAAAGAAATTTGGTGGCAGCTATACACAGATGCAGCCACGTTACCAGGATTAAATGACACCATAGCTATTAAACCTTTGTTGAATAGATAAATGATATGTACACACAAAAAAATTTTTATACATAAAAAATTTGTATTATTTTAGTTACAACCTCTATATCCACAACAACATGATGTTATGAACAAACATAGTTTCTACATAAAGTATATTATATATTTTACATATAAAATATATTTTAGTTATTTATATATATTAATATATTGTATTATTAATTTATTAATATTTATAAATTTGTATTATTATTTATTAATATTTATTATTATTCTATTTAAGTATTAGATATTTTAGACAAGTCATATATTACTTGAATATTAATATAAACCTTGCATTGAAATTATTAATCACACAATCAAAGTACTGTCAATTTAACAGCGGTTGGATTTATGATTAGTTTGCACATGTTCACCCTTGTTTATATATTACAATATATTATATACATTTTGTATTATTATTTTTAGTTTTAATATTATTAGTGTTAACCTTATAATTAGTTTTAATATCACAATTAGTTTTTATAATTAGTTTTTAAATTATTGTTTGCAATAACTTCATTCAATACATACTACACATTCAATATATTAAGCATACTATATATCTAGAAGTTCAGTATTATATCTATATATAAGGAAACAAAACAACATTTTTAAGAAATATAGGTCTTAAGAAGTATGTATGGTACGAATATGAATTAATGTATATATAAAATGTACTTAGCGTGTATTAGGAGGAGGTTTAGCTGGTTGGTTTGATTAGTGTTTGGTCATTTGTCAATATTAACTTTAATTATTTACACTATAGCACTTTAAATGCAAAAGTTTCTTCAGATTAGATTCGCGCCAAAAAGGTTATTTAAAACGGCGCATTGATTGTTTGTATGAGTTCTGAAGAAGCCTAAGTATTGTAGGTGAAAGCGCTTAACTCACACGGCAACTTGTATTAGTATATTCATGTTAATTTGCTTCAATAAACATTCCAGTGGTCGAATAATACTGTGTTTCCTCAGTTGTTTCGAGAGAAGATAGCACAGTATTTTTACTATTCAAGAATTAGAGCTCTCCGAACAAGGAGTACAGAAATAGAAACTGAACTGGATTACACAGACACATCCAGCTGTACACTCACAGGCTAGTGAGAATAGCTGAGTATTACTCTTGTTGTAAGAAGAGGAAAAAGCCTTGCGGGACATACCAGACATTCTCTGGTCAGTAGGGAAATCAGATGTAAGACTTATACGAACAGCAGGACCAGTTACCATTACGCCAAAGTCAGCATTTAGACCCCAGAAAAGACAGTATCCCTTGAGAAAGGATGCAGAGATAGGAATCAAGCCTATAATAGCAGCCTTACTTAAGGAAGGAGTCTTGATAGAATCTCCTGATTCACCATGTAATACACCTCTATTTCCTGTCAGGAAAGCAAACGGGGAATGGCGTATGGTCCAAGATTTGCAAGCTGTAAATAATGCAGTTATACCTAGGGCACCAACTGTGCCAGATCCACACACCTTACTGAATGATTTAAAGCCAAAGCAAAAATATTTTTCTGTGGTAGACATTAGTAATGCATTTTTCTCGATACCGATACACCCTGACAGACAATATTGATTTGCATTTACATTTCAGGGAAAGCGGTACACGTACACAAGATTACCACAGGGATATTGTGAAAGTCCAACAATATTTGCACAGGAAATGGCAAGCAACCTGGCGGGATTTATCCCACCGAAAGGTAGTCAGATTTTACTTTATGTAGACGACATTCTGCTGGCAGCCCCCACCCAGCAAGAATGCAAAGAGGATACAATAGCTTTATTACAGTTCTTAGCTACTCAAGGTCACAAAGTAAACAAAGACAAGCTACAACTTTGGAGAAAACAAGTTAAGTACTTGGGATATGTAATATCCAAAGAAGGTAGAATATTAGATGAAGATAGAAAAACAGCAATATTACAAGCACCTAGACCAACTACCAAGAAGGAAATGATGTCCTTCCTGGGAACTACTAATTTTTGTCGGAGTTGGATACCGAATTATGCTTTGGAATCTGCTCCACTGGCCGGTTTAATATTTAAAAAGCCGATGGCAGCACAGGATTTATTACAATGGACACCTGAAGCAGAAGCAGCTTTCTGTAAGCTGAAACAACTGTTAGCATCATCCTTAGTTCTAGGATTACCAAACTATCACAAGCAATTTATTCAAACTGTAGACTGTAAGCAAGGTTATATGACATCGGTATTGACACAGCAACATGGGGACAAACAACGCCCCATAGCTTATTATTCATCACAGCTAGACCCAGTGGCGCGGTCCCTGCCCCACTGTGTACAAGCAGTAGTTGCAGCTGCAATGGCAGTGCAGGCTTCGGCCTCAGTAGTGCTATTCCACCCTCTCACATTGAGAGTGCCTCATGCAGTCGCAATTATTTTACTGCAAGAAAAAGTAGCATATCTTTCTCCAGATAGGCATCTTTCCTGTATGACCATACTGTTGAGCCAACCTCATATGACAATTGAACGATGCACAACTTTGAATCCGTCAACCTTGCTTCCAACCCCTGCAGATGGCAAACCACACTGCTGTTTGCAGGAGATTGAGCAAAAGACATTACCTAGACAAGACCTTACGGATGTTCCCTTGGATGATGCCGAGGTGACATACTACGTGGACGGCTCATGCAGGAGGGGTCCTACAGGACAGAACCTAGTGGGGTATGCAGTCGTTTCTGATACTAAAACTTTAGAAGCAAAATCTTTACCACACAACTTATCTGCACAAGCGGCAGAGTTGATTGCCTTGACAAGGGCATGTACCTTAGCAAAAGGTAAGAATGTGAACATTTATACTGACAGTCAGTATACTTTTTCTACTGTACATGTTTTTGCGCAGCAGTGGAAAAATAGAGGAATGATAACATCTACTGGTAAACCGATCAATCATGCGCAATTTATTTTAGACTTGTTAGATTCAATTCAGTTACCTAATAAAGTAGCTATTTGCAAATGCGTAGCTCATACGAAACAACAGGACAGGATTTCAAAAGGTAATGCCCGGGCTGATACAGCTGCAAGCAGGCAGCTTCAGCCACAGAAACTTTTCATTTGAGTGAGGAATTACAACCCTCTGAAATTTTAGATTTATAAATGTTAAAAACAATGCAGACACTTACTACAAATATAGAAAAACAGAAGTGGATAAAACGAGGAGCAATTCTCGAAAAGGGACTGTACATCTCCAAGGAGAAGAAACTGATTTTGCCATTTAATTTGTTTAGATATGCAGCGTTGTTGAGCCATGGGCAGAGCCATGTCTCAACAGGGGGGATGGTACACTTAGTGAATCGAGTATTTACAACCTACGGATTTACCAATTATACAAAAAACTTTTGTGCAGCATGCCATGTTTGTAACAAACATCATGCACAAGGGGCGTTGAAGCTTAAGCAAGGGAATTTTCCTATACCACCGTATCCGTTCCATACTATTTGTATGGATTTCATAGAACTGAATAAATGTGAGAATAAGAAGTATTGCCTTGTCATTATAGATATGTTTTCCAAATGGGTAGAAGCGTTTCCAACTAAAAATCCAGATGCAGCTACTGTTGCAAAGGTCCTTGTTAAAGAAATTATACCCAGATTTGGTATACCGGAAAAGATTTATAGTGATAATGGTATGCATTTTGTGAACCAAATGATTCAGCAACTTAGTCGCTATTTTGGGATATCGTTAAAGAACCACTGTGCTTATCACCCCCAATCTGCAGGGTTAGTAGAGAGGCATAATGGGGTGTTGAAGAATAAGCTTAGGAAGCTGATAGCAGAGACACAGAAGAACTGGGTGCACTGTTTGCCTTTAGCACTGTTGAGTATGAGAACTGTTCCAAATGCAAAGGGATTAACTCCTTTTGAGACTTTGTTTGGGAGGGCATATTATACACCTCAGTGGAAACCTCTCATGTCTGCAGAGCAGGAGGCTGACAGTTCACTTGCAGGGTATATGAGGCGATTTTTGAATAACAAACTTTTTCAGTTAAATTCTGTTTCAGATAAAGAGCAACCGAAATCGGAAGCACCAGTAGCCCCAGGCACCTGGGTCTGGGTGAAGATTGTGAAGCAAAAGAATTAGAGTTCTCCGAAGTGGGAAGGTCCGTACCAGGTGCTACTGTCGACACCCACTGCAGTCAAGATCGCAGAGCGAGCTTCCTGGATTCATTTGACGCACTGTAAACTGATTAAGAACTTTGAATTGGACAAAAACTTTGTTACTGTTGTACAACAAGAACAAAATGGCCAGGTACAGAGTGAATAGAGACATTGAGCAACCTCAGAAAACTTGTATGATTGTTTTTATTGCAATACTAATCACACTGTTCTTTTTGTTGTGGCCACTCCTTTTCCCTGCCACAAAGGTTGAACTGATTAGACGTAATGAACCAAACATAGATTGGCATCCGAACTTTAACACTTATCAGGCAATTACACGTGTGTACGCTGAGACTTTTAATGTTTCGAACTGCTGGGTCTGTACGGCCATACCAACAGCATACAGGGGTTTATTGATGACTGCTATCCCCCTAGGGGTCAATGAGACCTGGGAAAATCTGGTTTTTGACACAGTTGCTATTAAAGCACATGATAAGGTAGCACTGTATTTGCCTGTGACACAAAAAGGAATTGTATGTTTCTATAAAAATTATACCATCCAAGTGGGATGGAGCAAGTGTAATGTTACAGTACAGTATAAATGTTATAGGAAACCAAATGATTTGGGTGGATCTTGTAGTACAGATTATGACTCATTTTTGAAATCTATGCATAAGACTCTTGATCAGGTACAACGCAATCCTGTACTTTTTAAACAGTTATCTGTAATAGACAAGAAAATGTTTCATGCAGGGCAGTCATTTCGTAACAAAGTAATAACTAAGGTAGAGGACTGTTATTTTGTGTGTGGTAAAAAAGCATATAAATGGTTACCTGAGAATTGGTCTGGCAGTTGTTTTTTGGGGTACCTAGTTCCGGCCATCCGACACACTGCAGTTTTGCCTCAAGGAAGTATTCGAAATACTCGAGACGTAACCAAAAAGACTGTTAAGAAACCTGAGAATCCAGTGGGACGAATTGAAGTGGGCTGGAAAGACCATCGTGATGTGGGAACCAAGCTTGCGCACATGGACTTGAGTGATGCTGTTATATCCTGGGCAGGTATATTACCTGCATATGGCACAGTTAAATCAATATGGGAGCTGCGAAAACTGTCAAAACTTCTCGAAGTAATGAGTAATGCAACTTTTTCTGCTCTTGAACTGATAACTGATGAACTGAATGCCATGAGAACTGTAGTGCTCCAAAACCAAATGGCTCTTGACTTCACCCTAGCGGCGAGGGGTGGAACTTGCGCTTTAATCAAAGAAGAATGCTGTGCGTTTATTCCTGACCATCAGCATGAGATTAACGATCATCTCGAGGTGATTCAGCAAGTGTCGGCCATGACCAAACCAGGCCCAAACCCTCTGACAGACTTTTTCCAGAATGCCTTTGGGGGGGTGGGGCTCCATTTTTATGAACATATTGATTGCTATTGGGGTAGGATTACTCCTAAGAGGAGTTTGTATTTGTTGTGGAATCCCCTGCATGAAGAGATTAATTAAAGAATTCATAGATATATCTGTATCTGAGACTATGTATCAAAGTACTGAATTTGAAGAGTTGCTAGAATGTGAAACACTTTCATAAAAGTTTAAACTAAATGACTTTCTTAACTGCAAATCCTGAATGGAAGAGGTTAGGAAAAGAAGCAAACTGTTTATTCTTTTTTGAAAATAGAATAAAAAAAGTATTAACAGGAGGGAAATGTTAGAAAAATATGTATTAATGTGTGTATGCTTAATGCCAATTAATAACCAAGTATTTTAATACGCTTTTCATTCTATTTTTCATGCACTGTATTTTATACAAATTGAGTTTCATATGAGACTGAAAAAGATGCTTTTTGAAAACTGCAGTATGCTTTCTGAAAACTTGCAAGTTGCCCTCTGACCTAGTAACTGCTAGCACAGCAATATTCATGTGTATGCCTTGTGGAAATGTACTTGAGAAGCAGGTGTTTATCTGCTAGGTCAGAAGCGAATGAATGAACAATGCCTTATGTTATAAATGTAATGATTTTAGACAAACAGCTCTGTCCAGAGGATGGGAACCTCTGCAGCTGTATTAATTTAGAGATAAAGTAGACAAAGGATTATTAGAGAAATGAACTGCTAGCATTGTGCTTGAATTAGCCATAGTATCTTGAATGTAACATAGCATGTATCTAACTGGGAGTAATCAAGGCCATGTTGTTTTCCTCAGGAAGTTTCACATAAAAATTGATAAATCAGCAGAAATTCATGGGAAAGATGGTCAGCAGATGATGATGAAAAGGTGGTAATCTGTTACGTCAGCATGGTAGGACATAACCAGTTTAAGATTGTATAAAAATGAAAGTATTTCCTGTTTCTGGTTAGACAAACTCTGTATTAGCACGTTTTTGTCTCCTTGCTGCAAGATTAAAGTGCCTTAACCTGAACCTACCGTGTTTTGATCATTTTTAAAGTATATTTTTCTTTTGACACTCCTGATATTATAACACTGCTTTCCCATGTGCAGTATGTAGCTCCTGTTATTGTGATATTGGTTTCCCATGTACAGCATGCAGCTCCTGTTATTATAATGCTGCCTTCCCACGTGCAGCATGCAGCTCCTGTTATTGTAATACTGCTTTCCCATGTACAGCATGCAGCTCCTGTTATTCCAACAATGCTTTCCCACGTGCAGCATGCAGCTCCTGTTACATCTCCTCTTATTGTAATACTGCTTTCCCATATGTAACATGCAACTCTTGTTATTGTAATACTGCTCTCTCGTGTGCAGCATGCAGCTCCTGTTATCGTAATACTGCTTTTCCATGGGCAGTATGCAGCTCCTGTTATTGTAGTACTGCTTTCCCATGTGCAGCACGCAAATCCTGTTATTGTAATACTGCCTTTCCATTTGCAGCATGCAGCTTCTGTTATTGCAATCCTGCTTTCCCGCATGTAGCATGCAGCTCCTGTTATTCCAATAATGCTTTCCCACGTGCAGCATGCAACTCCTGTTACATCTCCTGTTATTGTAATACTGCTTTTCCATGTGCATCATGCAGCTCCTATTATTGTATTACTGCTGTTCCACATGCAGCATGCAGCTCGTATTATTGTAATACTGCTTTCCTATGTGCAGTATGCAGCTCCTGTTATTGTAATATTGTTTTCCCATGTGCAGTAAGCAGATCCTGCTATTGTAATACTGCTTTCCCGTGTGCAGTATGCAGCTGCTGTTATTGTAATACTGCTTTCCCATGTACAGCATGCAGCTCCTGTTACTGTAACACTGCTTTCCCATGTGCAGTATGCAGCTCCTGTTATTGTAATACTGTTTTCCCACATGCAGTATGCAGCTCCTGTTATTGTAATACTGCTTTCCCATGTACAGCATGCAGCTCCTGTTACTGTAACACTGCTTTCCCATGTGCAGACTGCAGCTCTTATTATTGTAATACTGTTTTCCCACATGCAGTATGCAGCTCCTTTTATTGTAATACTGCTTTCCCATGTTCAGCATGGAGCTACTATTGCGTATCCTGTTATTGTTGTACTGCTTTCCCATGTGCAGTATGCAGCTCCTGTTATTGTAATACTGCTTTCCCATGTGCAGTATGCAGCCCCTGTAATTGTTATACTGCTCTCCCATGTGCAGTATGCAGCTCCTGTTATTCTAACACTTCTTTCCCATGTGCAGCATGCAGCTCCTATTACTGTAATACTGCTTTCCCATGTGCAGCATGTAGCTGCTTTTATTGTATTACTGCTGTTCCACGTGCAGCATGCAACTCCTCTTATTGTAATGCTGCTTTCATATGTGCAGTAGGCAGCTCCTGTTATTGTAATACTGCTTTCCCATGTGCAGTATGCAGCTCCTGTTATTGTAATACTGCTTTCCCATGTGCAGCATGCAGCTCCTGTTATTGTAATCCTGCTTTCCCGTGTGCAGCATGTGGCTCCTATTATTGTAATACTGCTTTCCCCCGTCCAGCATACAACTTCTATTATTCTAATACTGCTTTTCCACATCCAGCATGGAGCTCCTGTTATTGTAACACTGCTTTCTCATGTGCAGTATGCAGCTCCTGTTATTGTAATACTGGTTTCCCATGTTCTGCATGAAGCTGCTATTATTGTAATACTGCTTTCCCACGGGCAGCATGCACCTCCTGGTATTGTAATACTGCCTTCCCACGTGCAGCATGCAGCTCCTGTTATTGTAATACTCCTTTCCCATGTCAGCATGCAGCTCCTGTTATTGTAATACTGCTTTCCCATGTGCAGCATGCAGCTCCTATTATTATAACACTGCTTTCCTACGTGCAGCATACAGCTCCTGTTGCATCTCCTGTTATTGTAATATTGCTTTCCCATGTGCAGCATGCAGCTCCTATTATTGTTTTACTGCTGTTCCACATGCAGCATGCAGCCCTTATTATTGTAATACTGCTTTCCCGTGTGCAGTATGCAGCTTCTGTTATTGTAATACTGCTTTCCCATGTGCAGTATGTAGCTCCTATTATTGTAATACTGATTTCACACATTCAGCATGCAGCTCCTATTATTCTAATACTGCTTTCCCACATCCAGCATGCAGCTCCTGTTATTGCAACACTGCTTTCCCATGTGCAGTATGCATCTCCTGTTATTATAATACTGCTTTCCCATGTTCAGTATGCAGCTCCTGTTGTAATACTGCTTTCCCATGTGCAGTATGCAGCTCCTGTTATTGTAATACTGCTTTCCCACATGCAGCTCCTATTATTGTATTACTGCTGCTTCACGTGAAGCATGCAGCTTCTATTATTGTAATACTGCTTTCCCATGTGCAGTATGCAGCTCCTGTTATTGTAATACTTCTTTCCCATGTGTCACATGCAGCTCCTATTATTGTATTACTGCTGTTTCATGTGAAACATGCAGCTCCTATTATTGTAATACTGCTTTCCCATGTGCAGTATTTAGCTCGTTATTGTAATACTGCTTTCCCATGTTCTGTATGCAGCTCCTATTATTGTAATACTGCTTTCCCACATGCAGTATGCATCTCCGTTTATTGTAATGCTGCTTTCCCACATGCAGTATGCAACTCCTGTTATTATAATACTGCTTTCCCATGTGCAGCATGCAGCCCCTATTATTGTAAAACTGCTTTCCCAAGCGGAGCATGCAGCTCCTTTTATTGTAATACTGCTTTCCCAGGTGCAGTATGCAGCTCCTGTTATTGTAATATTGTTTTCCCATGTGCAGTAAGCAGATCCTGCTATTGTAATACTGCTTTCCCGTGTGCAGTATGCAGCTGCTGTTATTGTAATACTGCTTTCCCATGTACAGCATGCAGCTCCTGTTACTGTAACACTGCTTTCCCATGAGCAGTATGCAGCTCCTGTTATTGTAATACTGTTTTCCCACATGCAGTATGCAGCTCCTGTTATTGTAATACTGCTTTCCCATGTTCAGCATGGAGCTACTATTGCGTATCCTGTTATTGTTGTACTGCTTTCCCATGTGCAGTATGCAGCTCCTGTTATTGTAATACTGCTTTCCCATGTGCAGTATGCAGCCCCTGTAATTGTTATACTGCTCTCCCATGTGCAGTATGCAGCTCCTGTTATTCTAACACTTCTTTCTCATGTGCAGCATGCAGCTCCTATTACTGTAATACTGCTTTCCCATGTGCAGCATGTAGCTGCTTTTATTGTATTACTGCTGTTCCACGTGCAGCATGCAACTCCTCTTATTGTAATGCTACTTTCATATGCGCAGTAGGCAGCTCCTGTTATTGTAATACTGCTTTCCCATGTGCAGTATGCAGCTCCTGTTATTGTAATACTGCTTTCCCATGTGCAGCATGCAGCTCCTGTTATTGTAATCCTGCTTTCCCGTGTGCAGCATGTGGCTCCTATTATTGTAATACTGCTTTCCCCCATCCAGCATGCAACTTCTATTATTCTAATACTGCTTTTCCACATCCAGCATGGAGCTCCTGTTATTGTAACACTGCTTTCTCATGTGCAGTATGCAGCTCCTGTTATTGTAATACTGGTTTCCCATGTTCTGCATGCAGCTGCTATTATTGTAATACTGCTTTCCCATGGGCAGCATGCACCTCCTGGTATTGTAATACTGCCTTCCCACGTGCAGCATGCAGCTCCTGTTATTGTAATACTCCTTTCTCATGTCAGCATGCAGCTCCTGTTATTGTAATACTGCTTTCCCATGTGCAGCATGCAGCTCCTATTATTATAACACTGCTTTCCTACGTGCAGCATACAGCTCCTGTTGCATCTCCTGTTATTGTAATATTGCTTTCCCATGTGCAGCATGCAGCTCCTATTATTGTTTTACTGCTGTTCCACATGCAGCATGCAGCTCTTATTATTGTAATACTGCTTTCCCATGTGCAGTATGCAGCTCCTGTTATTGTAATACTGCTTTCCCATGTGCAGTATGTAGCTCCTATTATTGTAATACTGATTTCACACATTTAGCATGCAGCTCCTATTATTCTAATACTGCTTTCCCACATCCAGCATGCAGCTCCTGTTATTGCAACACTGCTTTCCCATGTGCAGTATGCATCTCCTGTTATTATAATACTGCTTTCCCATGTTCAGTATGCAGCTCCTGTTGTAATACTGCTTTCCCATGTGCAGTATGCAGCTCCTGTTATTGTAATACTGCTTTCCCACATGCAGCTCCTATTATTGTATTACTGCTGCTTCACGTGAAGCATGCAGCTTCTATTATTGTAATACTGCTTTCCCATGTGCAGTATGCAGCTCCTGTTATTGTAATACTTCTTTCCCATGTGTCACATGCAGCTCCTATTATTGTATTACTGCTGTTTCATGTGAAACATGCAGCTCCTATTATTGTAATACTGCTTTCCCATGTGCAATATTTAGCTCCTGTTATTGTAATACTGCTTTCCCATGTTGTGTATGCAGCTCCTATTATTGTAATACTGCTTTCCCACGTGCAGTATGCAGCTCCTTTTATTGTAATGCTGCTTTCCCACATGCAGTATGCAACTCCTGTTATTATAATACTGCTTTCCCATGTGCAGCATGCAGCCCCTATTATTGTAAAACTGCTTTCCCAAGCGGAGCATGCAGCTCCTTTTTTTGTAATACTGCTTTCCCAGGTGCAGCATGCAGCTCCTGTTATTGTAATACTGCTTTTGCATATCTAGAATGCAGCTCCTGTTATTGTAATACTGCTTTCCCATGTGCTGCATTCAGCTCCTATTATTGTAACACTTCTTTCCCATGTGAAGCATGCAGCTCTTGTTGCAGCTCCTCTTATTGTAATACTGCTTTCCCATGTGCAGCATGCAGCTCCTATTATTGTATTACTGCTGTTCCTCATGCAGCATGCAGCTCCTATTATTGTATTACTGCTGTTCCTCATGCAGCATGCAGCTCCTATTATTGTAATACTGCTTTCCCACGTGCAGCATGCACCTCCTTTTATTGTAATACTGCTTTCCCATGTGCAGCATGCAGCTCTTGTTATTGTAATACTACTTTCCCATGTACAGCATGCAGCTGCTGTTATTATCATACTTCTTTCCCATGTGCAGCATGCAGCTCCTTTTATTGTAATACTGCTTTCCCATGTGCAGCATGCAGCTCCTGTTATTGTAATACTGCTTTCCCATGTGCAGCATGCAGCTCTTGTTATTGTAATACTACTTTCCCACGTGCAGCATGCAGCTCCTATTATTGTAATACTGCTTTCCCACGTCCAGCATGCAACTCCTATTAATCTAATACTGCTTTCCCACGTCCAGCATGCGGCTCCAGTTATTGTAACACTGCTTTCCTATGTGCAGTATGCAACTCCTGTCATTGTAATACTGCTTTTCCACGTCCAGCAAGCATAATACTGCTTTCCATGTTCTGCATGCAGCTTGTGTTATTATAATACTGCTTTCCCATGTACAGCATGCAGCTGCTGTTATTGTGACACTGCTGTTCCACGTGCAGTATATAGCTCCTATTATTGTAGTACTGCTTTCCCACGTGCAGCATGCAGTTCCTATTATTGTAATACTGCTTTCCCACTTGCAGCATGCAGCTCCTGTTATTGTAATAATGCTTTCCCACATGCAGCATGCAGCTCCTGTTATTGTAATACTGCTTTCCCACGTGAAGCATGTAGCTCATGTTATTGTAATACTGATTCTCACTTGCAGTATGCAGCTCCTGTTATTGTAATACTGCTTTCCCACGTGCAGCATGCAGCTCCTATTATTGTATTACTGCTGTTCCACGTGCAGCATGCAGCTCCTATTATTGTAATACTGCTTTCCCATGTGCAGCATGCCGCTCCTGTTATTGTAATTCTGCTTTCCCATATGAAGCATGCAGCTCCTGTTATTGTAATACTGGTTTCCCATGTGCTGCATGCAGCTCCTGTTATTGTAATACTGCTTTCCCACGTGAAGCATGTAGCTCATGTTATTGTAATACTGATTCTCACTTGCAGTATGCAGCTCCTGTTATTGTAATACTGCTTTCCCACGTGCAGCATGCAGCTCCTATTATTGTAATACTGCTTTCCCACGTGCAGCATGCAGCTCCTATTATTGTAATACTTCTTTCCCATGTGCAGCATGCAACTCCTGTAACTATAATACTGCTTTCCCATGTGCAGCATGCAGCTCCTATTATTGTAACACTGCTTTCCCACTTGTAGCATCCCGCTCCTATTGCAGCTCCTGTTATTGTAATGCTGATTTTCCATGTGCAGCATGCAGCTCCTATTATTGTATTACTGCTGTTCCACGTGCAGCATGCAGCTCCTATTATTGTAATACTGCTTTCCCATGTGCAGCATGCCGCTCCTGTTATTGTAATTCTGTTTTCCCATATGAAGCATGCAGCTCCTGTTATTGTAATACTGGTTTCCCATGTGCAGCATGCAGCTGCTGTTATTGTAATACTGCTTTCCCATGTGCAGAATGCAACTCCTGTTATTGTAATACTGCTTTCCCAAGTGTGCAGCTCCTATTATTGTAATACTGCTTTCCCACATGCAGCATACAGCTCCTGTTATTGTAATACTGCTTTTCCACGTGCAGCATGCAGCTCCTTTTATTGTGATACTGCTTTCCCACGTGTAGTATGCAGCTCCTGTTATTGTAATACTGCTTTCACATGTGCAGCATGCAGCTGCTATTATTGTATTACTCCTGTTCCACGTGCAGCACGTAGCTCCTATTATTGTAATACTGCTTTCCCATGTGCAGTATGCAGCTCCTGTTATTGTAATACTGCTTTCCCATGTGCAGCATGCAGCTGCTATTATTATATTACTCCTGTTCCACGTGCAGCATGCATCTCTTATTATTGTAATACTGCTTTCCCATGTGCAGTATGCAGCTCCCGTTATTGTAATACTGCTTTCCCACGTGCAGCATGTAGCTCCTATTATTGTAACACTACTTTCGCATATGTAGGATGCATCTCCTATTGCAGCTCCTGTTATTGTAATACTGCTTTCCCATGTGCAGCATACAGCTCCTGTTATTGTAATACTGCTTCCCCATGTTCAGTATGCAGCTCCTGTTATTGTAATACTGCTTTCTCATGTGCAACATGCAACTCCTATTATTGTAATACTGCTTTCTCACACATGCAGCATACAGCTCCTATTACTCTAATACTGCTTTCCCACGTGCATCATGCAGCTCCTAATATTGTAATACTGCTTTCCCACGTGCAGTATGCAGCTCCTGTTATTGTAATACTGCTTTCCATGTGCAGCATGCAGCTCCTATTACTGTAATACTGCTTTCCCACATGCAGCAAGCAGCTCCTGTTACTGCAATACTGCTTTCCCACATGCAGCATGCAGCTCCTATTATTGTAATATTGCTTTCCCACGTGCAGTATGCAGCTCCTGTTATTGTAATGCTGCTTTCCCATGTGCAACATACAGCTCCTATTACTGTAATACTGCTTTCTCACTTGCAGCATGCAGCTCCTATTAATTTAATACTGCTTTCCCATGTGCAGCATGCAGCTCCTATTATTGTAAAACTGCTTTTTGTTAGAATACAAATAGACCCGCTTAACCGTCCCCCCACCACCACCTAGGTTCTGCACTCAATGATGAACACTTATTAGATCTATCTCACATTTAAAAAATGAAGTCTTTTTTGTTTTTTTTTTAAACAACTTTATTAAAATTATCTTTTAAGGTCATAGGCACACATACATTAATAGAAAAGAAACAATATTAAAATGTCTCATTTTCATGCATTATATATTACATATGTATTTTCTTTTTTTAACAATTATCATTGCCTGCCTTCCATTAAATCTCATTCCTTTTCCTAAATATTATTCTGCATGTAGTGTTCCAACAATGCCTTTTATTTCATTATAATCTGCTCCTTCCCTTTTCTAAGGACCTTACCTACAGTTCTTTTATCTCCTTACAATTTTCAGTACTTTGTTTACAGTTGGTTTGGATTTTGATTTCCATTTTCTAGTAATTACTTGTTTGGGGGGGGCATTAAACTTCGTAAGGCCTTACTATGTCTAGGCAATTTAGATCCTGTGTCCCAGGTGAAAAGAATAATTTCCTTAGTTACAGCTATTTGCTCCCTCAAAATTTCTGACAGATTATTTTAGGGAATTTTAAAAATCTGCCAACCAGTTATACTCCCAAAAAACATGCACCCAGTTGCCTCTCTCTTCCCATCATAAGCATTTATCTACCTCAGGACAAGTCCTCTAAAGTCTGCTTGGGCTATAAATACACCTATGCTAATATTTCCAAGCAAAAATTCCTAAACCATCTGGACTTTGTTGCATACTTGGGATCCATACATACATACCCACACACTTACATATATATATATATATACATATATATATATATATATATATATATATATATATGTATATATAGCTGATATAAAAAGTTTACACACCCCTATTAAAATGCCAGGTTTTTGTGATATAAAAAAATGAAACCACAATAAGTCATTTCAAAACTTTTCCCACCTTTAATGTGGCCTATAACCTGTACAATTCAATTGAAAAACAAGCAAATCTGTAAGGGATAAAAACATAAAAAATAAAAAATGTACAATAAGCTGGTTGCATAAGAGTGCACACCCTTAAACTAATACTTTGTTGAAGCACCTTTTGATTTAATTACATCATTCAGCCCTCTTGGGTACACACCTGCCATCAATTAAAGAGACTCTGATTAACCCCAAATAAAGTTTAGCTGTCCTAGTAGGACTTTTTTGACATTTACTCAGTTGCCTGCTACAGCAAAAGCCATGGTTTGCAGAGAGCTTACAAAGCATCAAAGACATCTCATTGTTGAAAGGTATCAGTCAGGAGAAGGGTACAAAAAAATTTCCACAGTATTGGATATACCATGGAACACAGTGAAAACAGTTATCAAAAAGTGGAGAAAATATGGGACAATAGTGAAGTTGCAAAGAACTGGATGTCCCTCCAAAATTGATGAAAAGACAATACAAAAACTGGTCAGGGAGGCTACCAAGAGACTTACAGCAACACTGAAGGAGCTGCAGGAATTTCTGACAAGTACTGGTTGTGTACTACATGTGACAAGAGTCTCTCGTATTCTCCATATGTCTGGGCTATGGGGTAGGGTTGCAAGACAGAAGCCTTTTCTTACACAGAAAAACATCCAGGCCCAGCTAAAATTCTAAAACAATTCATCAAGTCTCTCAAAAGCATCTGGGAAAATGTGTTATGGTCTGATGAGACCAAGGTTGAACTTTTTGGCCACAATTTCAAAAGGTACGTTTGGCGCAAAAACAACACTTTGCATCACCAAAAGAACACCATCCCCACAGTGAAGCATGGTGGTGGCAGTATCATGCTTTGGGGTTGCTTTTCTTCAGCTGGAACTGGGGCTTAAGTCAAGGTGGAGGGAATTATGAACAGTTCCAAATACCAATCACTTTTGACTCAAAACCTTCAGGGTCTGCTAGAAAGCTGAAGATGAAGAGGAATTTCACCTTTCAACACGACAATGACCCCAAGCATACATCCAAATCAACAAAAGAATGGCTTCACCAAAAGAAAATTAAAGTTTTGGAATGGCCTAGCCCGAGCTCAGACCGAAATCCAGTAGAAAATCTGTGGGGTGACCTGAACAGGACTGTGCACAAGAGATTCCCTTGCAATCTGATAGATTTGGAGTGTTTTGCAAGGAAGAGTGGGCAAATATTGTCAAGTCAAGATTTGCCATGCTGATAGACTCCTACCCAAGAAGACTGAATGTTGTAATTAAATCAAAAGGTGCTTCAACAAAGTATTAGTTTAAGGGTGTGCAACCAGCTTATTGTACATTTTTTATTTTTTATATTTTCCCCCTAATATATTTGTTTGTTTTTCAATTGAATTGTACAGGTTATAGGTGACTTTAAAGGTGGGAAAAGTTTTGAAATGATTTATTGTGATCCCATTTTTTTATATCACAAAAACCTGGCATTTTAACAGGGGTGTGTAAAGTTTTTATATCCACTGTATATATCTTCCCATCATTCCTTTGTAAATTGCCTTTCCAGTCTCTCTTCTCAATGTTTTCTAACCTCTGCTGATTGATTCATTTTTATCATATAATATTGTATATGCCCTACTAAAAGGTCTTTCGGCTTTTCCCGGTATGCCCTACTAATTACTCCTTTTTTAGCAGCTTCTGTTCTACACTGAACTAAAACCTCAACCAGAACAGGTCTTTTTCTTAGGATTCCCCTATAATTTTATCTTTGCCTGTGCTCTGATATCAATCCTTGATAAGGAAGGCAGTCTCTAGCCTGCGGTCCAAACTTCTGCTTGTCTTCATCCCACTCTGTTATCTTCCCCACTCTAGTTATTTGCTCTTAATACCTTTATCATTTGCCAATTTTTGCAGTAAGTTCCAGACTCCTATTGCATATTTTCTTTACCCCTACTTGTAGTCAGCCCTGTTGGAAAAATCTCCTTTCTCCATTCCGAAACCTTAACCAAATTTTGTTTCTGAACTGAAACTTTTGTCTTGGAATATAAAGTTACTACTCAAAACTGATCATGGCTACTTGTCTTTCATCACATTCCTAATGATATTTTTATCACTCCAACAATATTACTAATCTGTTGACTGCTGCTGAAAAGTGCTAAATCCTATTAGTCAAAAAGTAGGAGTGAACAGGTCAAGCTATTACTATTCCTCTACTGTGTAACAGCACACGATGTGTAACAAAAATTGGTTTACCATCTGCTTAAGACAATTTCTTTAATAATGCAGTAAGAAGATCTCCTGAGGTAATAATGACTGATGTGTGGTAAGGCAACACTGAGAGTCGGTGATTGCCTAGGGGCATGATTAAACCTAGCTAGTATTATGCAAATTGACATTGGGAAACCTTTCTTCTATAGGATACACACATAATTACCTGCCAAAGAAATCATAAGACTCATGATTTCAGCCCCTAGCTATTTATTTTAATTATTTTTACATTTCTTATCTGGATCGTTAACTGGTCTGATGACCCCTTTCAGCTACAACCCAAGTCAAAGGCAAAATGAAGTTTATAACAAAGAGAAAGGACAAGTGTAGGAGACACATGCATAGTTTGAAACTGTGAAACAAATTAGGAATATTGTCAGTCATTGTAGAGCATTCCCATTTAGATTTAAAAGACATATAACATAATCATTCTATGAAATGAAGTGCAGAAGCAAAACTGTATAACACTGTCATATTTGGATAAATAAAATTGCAATTCCATGAAAACAAGTGAAAAAGAAGCAAAGTTATGTGTACTGGAGTATAAAGGTGTTTACAAATAGAGAGGTCTGGGAAAAAATATTTGTCAGGAAGAATGAGGTAAATAAAAAATAAGAATGGAAGGAGTGTTGTAACAGCAAGTAGTAGGGAAAAGGAAGAAAAGGGGTTAAAGGTGAAAACTGTGAAGACGTGCAGGGATAGACAAGAGTTATGTTACAGGGTAGAATAGTCAGTAGTAGTAGAATAAAGGAGTTCTGAAGAAGGAGTAGGTAGGTATAGATCTAATGAAATATTCCATGTGATAGAGGCGAGTTTGGAGACAGTATGTTCGGTAACAGTGAGGGTATGGGGGTATAGATTACTGTTATGCACCATCTTACAGCATTCCTATCATGCCTATAATACCTGTGAGTGAAAACAATAACTATTCCCACCATGTGATCAGTGAACATGGTAGTACCTGCAAATGGTCAGTTGTGATCAGCATGCTCCCATGGGAAACAAATATAAAATAAAATTAAATTAAAATAAAAAAACACAATTGTTGTTTGTCTTTCGGCTTTTTCCAGTTAGGGGTCGCCACAGCGGAACTCCGGTCTGCTAATGATTGGCAGTAGATTTTCACAAACGCCAAGGTGCCTTTTTAAATAAAAAAACACAATAATGATGGTTAAATGTCATGATTATGCATGTTTAACTACATTTAAAAGAAAACGCAGTCACCATTTTTTAAAAAAAGAAGAAAAACAATGTTATTTTGAATCTGGTTTGACCCCTGACCCCAAGTAAACACAAGCTGCATTCAGCAGCATGTACCAGAAGGAGTTCCATTGTATTTCCTGCTGTCAACGGAGGAAAAGTAATTTCAAAAAATTAAGATTTTCCTTCCTTTTTCTCAGAAATCTGCACATAACTCATTCCCACTGTACAAATTCCTTGAGGTGTAATGTGTTTCTTGCCATTCAATGCACAGCTGCATGGAACCCAAATGTCACCAAATGGCAGTCCAGTCATATGAGAAGGTGTCTGTGTAGCTGTAGATGGAACAGGACTGAATTACTTATAGGTTCATAGGTGTGTTCTAGGCTAATGGCCCTGGAGCCTTTACAAGCCTAGCCCATAGAAATGCCCTGGCATCGTGCCGCCCGACATTAGTTTACAGTGCATCTATCAAGTAGAGCCACTGGAGTGATCCCCAGAGTGAACTTTCTATTACCCATCCAGTCTTCAAGATTTCTGTTGAAGAGGAACAGCGAGGTGCTCTGCTTGACATGTATGGGAAGTCTATTCCAGAGCATGGGTAGTCTCTGGGTGAGGAACCTGTCCTTCCAGCATGTTCTGTTATTGTGGTAATGAGGTTGAGGTCTCTGGAGTGTGTGGTGCAGAGGGATTGGGATTTCTTTAGATGTAGCATTTCTAACAGAGCTGGGTCAGACATGGCTTTGCAAGTCAGGCAAAAATCGCCTCTAAGTAGGTGATATGAGACAGAGAATAGCTAGAGTATTTTAAGTCTGTCCGTGTAGGACATGTGTTTAATGCCTAGGATCCTCTTCTTGAGGTACATCTGAGGTTTCTCCAGCTGTTGCAGGTGTCTATTGAGGTACATGCCAAATGGGGCATTATACTCAATGACTGGTCTAATAAGGGAAGAGTAGAGAGAGACAATGACCTCTTTCTTCCTGGATGCAAAACCCTTGGTAATGAGATGTGCCACATAGAAGGACTTTCTGACCACAGTGACAATGTGGTGGTCAAAGGAGAGGTTGCTGTCAACCTGCGTCCTCAGATCTCTTATAATGCCTTCAGTGTTCAGTGGGCTCCCATCAATGTGGTAATTAGTGGGAACTGAGTTTTTACCAAAGGGGATGATAACACATTTTTTGGCATTAAACTTAAGGCCATGGTTTCGACACCAGTCATTGGTCTCAGTGAGGTCTTTTTGTAGGATGTCTGCATCACTTGGGGAGTTAGTAATGGCTCCCAGCTTTCAGTCGTCTGTGAACTTGGTCAGCCAGAGTCCCTTTGTGTTTGCCTGGACTTCTGAGAAGTAGATGCCAAACAGGAGAGGACCCCAAATTGATCCCTGTGGGACTCCACTGGTGACTGGTCAGCAGTCTGACTCCTTTCACACTGTGGGTTCTATCCATGTGCTAATTTGCAACCCACCTAGTGATATAGGGGTTGATGCCTAGTTTGATGAATTTATCAATAATTCCTGAGTGAGGAATGGTATCAAAGGCCTTGACCAGATCAAGGTAGGCTGTATGCACTGCCTTACCTTCATCCACAGCCCTGATGACTGACTCAAAGAAGTCAACCAGGTTGAGCAGGCATGCTCTACCTTTCACAAAACCAAATTGCATGTGATCTGGAGTTTGGAGATTTCCTATATCTTTGTTAATCAGGTCCATGATGATACGCTCCATAGCTTTACATATCAGACTCGTCAGGCTAATAGGACGATGATTCCAAGGGTCTGTGGTCACTCCCCCTTTATGGAGAGGGATGACTGTAGCAGTGTGCCATTTGGTAGGGACAAAGCCTGAGGTGAGGCTGTGACTGAACAGGGCACACAGATGTGGTGCCAGTTCACTTTGTAGCTCATGTAGAACACAGCCAGGGATGTTATCGGATCCCATGGAAGTTGCATTCTTGGCCATGGACAATGCAGCTGTGCTGCTGTAAAGCTGACTCCCGCTCCAGTTCCTGCTTTGCATGACTGGCCATTTGTTAGTATTTCATCACTGGATTACCATTTTTTGCATTATTATTATTATTATTATTATTTAATAAAGTACTATTTTTTTTACCTTGGCTTTTTTTCTAATTTTAATGCCAGCATGCCAACATGCCAGCATAAGCAAATATTACCCAGATATTCTCTTCCTAACTGAAACCTGGCTCAAACCTCACATCAAAAGTGAGGAAATACTTCCACCTGAATACAACATCCTTCGCATAGACAGATTGTCCAAAAAAGGAGGTGGTGTAGCATTGATATTTAGACACCACCTCCGTATTCAACTCCTGAACTCATCTGCCCCTTACCACAACAATGAAGAAATCCTTTATGCCAATCTCAAACTAAACCCATACAAAATAATCAATATCATAGGATGCTATTTCCCACCAGGGCAAAATATTACACCCCGAGAAAATCTCCTGAGCTGGGCTACTCTATCTCTACCCCAGGAAACCATCATTCTTGGCAATTTTAACATTAACTAGCTATACTGTAATAACAGTCTCCCAACCATTCACCTTAATCTCCATGGGTTCACTCAACTCATTCAATCCCTAACCCCAATCAACAAAAACCCTAACAATCATACCTCACTTGACTGGATCCTAGTCAACAAAGCCCCTCACTCTTACCTAGCAGGCTGCTTACCTGACAGTCCTAGGGACCACTCCCCCACTTTTCTAATTTGGCACCAGACAAACAGTCTGAAGCCCATTATCCACAGGCAGATACGGAACAAGTCCAACTTCAGTCCCAACAACTTCATCTCCTCCCTGCAAAAAATTAACTGGTCACCACTAAAATACCTCAACCTAGATGAGGCTGTCTACTTCTTCAACACTACCTTCCTCTCCATCCTAATCACCCATGCTCCTGTAAGAAATGTCAAAGTCAGATCCAGGTGTGCCCCATGGTTACAAAAGACCACCAGAACCCTAATGAAATCCAGAGATAAGGCCTGGGAGCACTGGAGACTAACAAAGAATAACTCAGATAGGCAATCATTCCTTGAACTGTGCAATAAAGCCAAAAAGCATATAAAATTAGACAAATCCATCTACTATAAATCCACCCTAAACTCTATCAGCCACAACCCTAAGCAATTCTAGTCCACTATTAGCACTATCCTCCACCCAGGGAAGGTCGATACCCCCCAGCCGTCCATTCCCCCCTCCTCTGGCAGTATTGCTGAATCCTTCAACAAACACTTCACTGAAACTATAACATCTCTAAACAAACAACACTTCCCTACAACAGCCCCCCAACCCCCAACCCTAAACCCCCCCACTCCTCTTTTCTTCTTCACCTCAGTACCTACCTCCAACATAAAAAGACTACTGTCAAAGCTTAAACCCACCAAACTCGCAGCTGACGACCTCCCCTCTGAATACTTGAAAATTGCAGCTGATACACTAGCCTACCCAATTTCATTTCTAATCAACCGTTCCATAACAGAAGGCTATGTTCCGTCAATATGGAAAACATCTCACATCATTCCCCTCCACAAAGGCACCCCCACCACCAATCTCTCCAATTACCGCCCCATTGCTATCCTCTCCCCTCTCTCCAAGATACTTGAAAAATGTATCGACACCCACGTCTCCAACTACCTCCTAACTAATAATCTCCTCTCCAAAGCCCAACATGGTTTCAGGCCATATCACAGCACTACCTCCACTCTGCTCTCCTTCACCAACACTATACTTCATCACAAAAACAATGGCCTCTTCTCTACTGCCATATTTCTAGATCTCTCAAAGGCCTTTGACATGGTATTTCATGAGCTATTACTCTCTACGCTCCCCAACCTCTCCTTCTCGCAATCAGCCTGCAACTGGTTCCAGGTCTATATTAGAAAATTGAAGTTTCACAACTTCAAATGTCCTAATATCGACCCATATTTAGCAAACGCTGAAAACAGCAAAGCTGCAGGACACTGAATTTCTTCCTAGGGAAGGAATTTGGTTGGCTGTTCCTGTGGCTTCGCTATTTTCAGCACTGTGGTGGAAAGTTACGGGTCGGGATCAGGTAAGTGTGCGATTATGTGGACGTGAGGGTTAGGGCGTGGGGTAGGTGAGTTAGGGTTAGGGCACGGGTCAGGTAAGTGTGCGATTGTGTGGACGTGAGGGTTAGGGCAGGGTAGGTGGGTTAGGGCACAGGTGAGGTGAGTGTGCGATAGTGACAGACCTTAGGGTTAGGGTTTGGGTTAAGGTAAGTGGATAATTAATGGTGTATGTACAGTTTAATGTAGGGTTAGATGTAGGATTTTAGGTGTATGTGTGTGGATTGCTGTTTGTTTGGTGTGCTTGTGTTGTGTGTATGTGTCGGAACAGCAAATTTTTTCCCTTGGAAACAATTTGCTGTTCTGCATGTTCGATATTGTCAGCGTTCACTGAATAGGGGCTGATATTAGAACATTCGACATTTTAAAAAGTCGATGTTCTAATATAGACCCACTGGTTCCACAGCTATCTACACAGATGCCAGCAATCAGTAATCTGGGACGATAACCTATCACCTTGCTTCCCAGTTACTCTTGGAGTTCCCCAAGGGTCTATCCTTGGCCCTCTGCTATTTTCACTTTTCACTAACAACCTACATGCTGCCACCACACAAGCATCTCTTATACAGTACGCAGATGACTCTACTCTCATCTGCTCTGCCCTCACTCTACTAGAACTACAACAAATCACACAGGAATCATTCTCTTCTGTACAAAGCTAGCTATCCAATGCTAAGCTCCTACTCAACCCAAGTAAGACAAAACTTCTCCTGTTCCAACCTTCCAAAGCCACGCAAAACATCCCCCCCTTCAACATTCTCGCCAAAGACAATACCATCATCTCTCTATCAGAACACACAAAATTAATCGGTGTGGAAATAGACAACAAACTTAGATTAGACACCCACATATCTCTAACAATAAAAAAAGTTCACAAGAAACTTGGTGCATTATATCGAAGCCGCCAATTCCTAACCAAGGCGGCTAGAATCTCCATAGACAATTCCCAGCTAATCTCCACCCTACTCTTTACATCCCCCATACTTACCAACCTTAGACAGACAGACCTACACAAGCTGGATGCTTGTTACAACAAAATTGCTAAATTTGCCACTGGAACCTCCAACCACAGCCATCATTGTATCTCCCTTAAAGAACTAAACTGGCTAGAACTCCCACAACTCCATTACTTTAATCAACTCACCCTCGCTCATAAACTTATTAACCACCCCCTTAACATCCCTTCCCTTCAAACCTTTCTCCAACCCTATCACCCCACTAGGCCCCTAAGATCAAGCAACAAAAATTAACTCACTGTTATCAAACCCAAAAACTCAGCAGGAGAAGCCATATTTTCTTGTACCATATCTAAACTTTGGAACAATCTTTCACCCTCTATAACTACTCTACCTTCCAGCAGCCTTTTCAAGACTGCGCTCAAATTCCACTTAAATCTGCACTGGCTTTGTCCTTGTTCTAATCCAGACTAACACCACCCCTTACCCCCCACACCTAGACGCTTAACCCAACTATACTACCGCCACTACTAACCACAGTCAGAATTAGCTACTTGTCTTTACATACTTTAAATTTTTGTCTGACAACTTTGTTACTAATATTATAAATGACAAGAAACTATCTTAACTTGCAACATTTACTGTATATACTGTTGATAATCAATATCTTGTTATTGTATTAAAGCCAACAACCTGTAATGTTATTTACTATTGCTGCAACTTTATAGGTTCATAGGTAGGTACTAGGCTATAGGCCCAAGGGCCTACGTAAGACTAGCCAACAAGGTTCCCTGGCTTACGCCACCCAAGAAAGTTATTTTCCTGTGCCACTGTCGAGCATAGACACAGAAGTGATACCCGGGGTGTATTTCCTATTTCCCATGCACTCATCAAGATTTTTCTTGAAGAGTGCTAATGAAGAACTTTGCTTGACATAGATGGGTATCCTGTTTCAGAGTATGGGAAGTCTCTGGGACAGGAATCTATCCCTCCAGCATGTATCAGCTTTGTATCTCTATTTATCATGTACATGATGTGGAGCTTTTCTCCCCGGGCATCCACTGAAAAACGACCTGCGTTATTCGGAATTTCCCGGTAAACAAATGTAAATAAATAAATAAATAAATGTTTTTTGTAATCTACTGCTGTATCCTGAAAAATGCTAAGTATATGTGTGTGTGTGTGTGTGTGTGTGTGTGTGTGTGTGTGTGTGTGTGTGTGTGTGTGTGTGTGTGTGTGTCCTGAAAAATGTTAAGTATGTGTGTGTGTGTGTGTGTGTGTGTGTGTGTGTGTGTGTGTGTGTGTGTGTGTCTGAAGGTGGCTTCTCAGCAGCATTACATGGGTTGGTTAGGGGAACACTGGTGTGGATTTTCTAACCATGGAATGTGATCAATTTGGAGACATATAAAGCTGCCACTTCTGAGCTTTTGCATGTCTCTGAATCACAAGTTATCTCTCTAGCACTACTACAGCTCAAAGCAAAGTATTAGCAGTCCTACAGCAATGATATCCATGAATACACCCAGTGTCTCTGAGCCCTTTTTATTTTTTTATTCTTTTTCTTGATTTTGGGGAGATTTTAGTATATTTTAATGGTGATGTTTTTACTGTGTTGTTATTGCTTATTTATTTGTTTGTTTTGATGGAATTTTCGTGAAGTTCTTCAAAAAGGTATATGGACAGAAATATTTACCTTGAGATTGTTTATTTATTTACTTATTTTATTTTAGTTGGGGTGTTTAGGGTAATATGAGACTCATAGCAATTAGCATAGTAGTTTTTATTAGTTCATTTATTTATTTTATTCATTTAAGTTTTATTTTAAAATGTTTATATATATATATATATATATATATATATATATATATATATATATATGGGTCTAGGTCATTTGGTTGACAACTCATATGACTGACACTCATTTGGTCGACAGCATATTTGGCTGACAAAAAGTATTCAAGGCAAAAACCTGAGATTTGCCCCCCTCCCCACTGTTGTGCGACTGTGGAGTTGTTATATATAGTCAGGGGGGGGTGTGGGGGGTGAAGCCCCCCACCTAGAATGTTTGTCGACCAAATGAGCTGTCGACCAAATGAGTGTCAGTCATATGAGTTGTCAACCAAATGACCTAGATATATATATATATATATATATATATATATATATATATATATATATATATATATATATATATGCAGTTGGGTGTTACTGTATGCATGTGTACAGGTGTAGTTATATTCAAATGTAAACTATATTTTAATGCATGTTTTTTGGGACGTGTATGCATGAGCATACTTACTGTTTTTATTTATTATTGTGGTGAATATATGTTGCGTTTACAGATGTGTATGGATGTGTTTTTGGTGAGCTTTTGTGATATGTGTAATGTTTTGTTGGATTTCTGCTTCAGTGTGTTTATCTCATTTTTTTCATTATTCATTTATGTTGTTTTATGTGTGTGTGTGTGTGTGTGTGTGTGTGTGTGTGTGTGTGTGTGTGTGTGTGTGTGTGTGTGTGTGTGTGCAGTTTGTTTACTTTTTTTATGCTGAGGTTTATGCTGGCTTTGTGTTGTGTTGTTATGTGCATATTTTATTCTGGAAATGTAAAGTGTCATGCTTTGTGTGGCTATCTGTGTTGTGAGAAAGTATACAGTATATCATGCTGGAAAAGAATAATTTGGTAGTATATATCACAGAATCATAGAAGATACAAGGCAACTGGGTACTATAGCCATTTATGCCTTGACAGTACCCTCCCCCTTGCACCCTACCTTCTGTATCAAGAAGCAACAGACCAGTTATACCAGGGGTGAATTTGTGGATACCCTTCCATAGGCTCATAGGTTCACCTGTAAGTACTAGGCCAAGCTGCCCTTGCAGGCCATTTTAAGCCTAACCAGTTTCCCTTTTTGTGCTCAAAATAACCCATCCCATTTGGTTATAGATTGACCTTACCCATTCCATGGCGATTAATTGTATATTATCCCTAATGAGAGTAACAGGGGTCATACTATAGAACATTTTAGGGGACCCATGCATAGGATAAAGCATTTAGGAGCTGGCTCTGTCCATTAGTAGTAGAGGAAGGAGCCCTGAGGTAAATTTTCTCTTTTCTATCCGTAGATTTAAGTTGCATTTGAATATGAACAGGGATGAACTTTGTTTTATGTGGATGGGGAGTCTGTTCCACAGCAGTGGTATCTTCTGTGAGATATACCTGTCCCTCCAAACCATTCTATTGATGTTGTAGAAGAGGTTCAGATTCCTAGACCAAGTATTCCTAATGCCATTTGACTTGCTGATGTGCAGTAAATCCATCAGTAATGGGTTGGAGGATGGGTTGGAGGATGCCTTGTAGGCGAGACACTGGTCTTTGTAGTCTGCATGATATCAAATATAGTGACAAGGCTTGGAGTCAGTCCATGTCAGACATGTTGTTTAGGTTGTGAATTCCTTTAGTAAGGTATCACTGTGGGCTTTCCAGTTGTTACATGTATCTGAACATATACATACCAAAGGGGACATTATATTCAACATCTAGCCTAATGAAGGCTAAGTTAAGGAGGCAATGACATACTTAGATCTAGATATGATCCCTTTGTTTATAAGCTGTGCAGTACAGAAGGACTTTCTTACAACAGACACATGTTGGTCAAAAGTTAGGTCACTGTCCACAGAAGTTCACAAATCCTATCATATTGTCAATGTGATAGTTCATAGGTTCATAGGTTCATAGGTTCATACTAGGCTATCTGCCCAAGGGCATTTATAAGCCTAGCCCATAGTTATTTGGCTTTCGCCACCCCTTTAGTTTGAATAAAACTATGCCTATTATTTTGCTGTGCCTCTGTCAAGCAGTGACACTGAAGTAATCCCTGGGGTATATCTGAGATCCCCCATCCATTGGTCAAGATTCCTCTTGAACAAGGCCAGCGAGGTGCTCTGCCTCACATGTACCGGGATTTTGTTCCACAGCATAGGGAGTCTCTGGGTGATGAATCTGTCCCTCCAGCATGTTCTATTAATAACCGTGTCAAGGTTTAAGTCTCCCACCCTTGTGGTTCTGAGGGATCTAGATTTTTGAGGTGAAGCATATTCATCAAATCAGGGTTTGACATGGCCTTATATGTCAGGCACAGGTCACCTCTGAGCAAGCGGTATGAGACTGAATAGAGCTGGAGTTCTTTCAGTCGGGCAGCATAAGACATATTTTGAGACCCTTTATCCTTTTGGTGAGGAACTTTTGGGGCCTTTCCAGCTGCTGCAGGTGTCGGGTCAGATACATTCGAATGGGGCATTGTACTCAATCATAGGTCTAATGAGTGATGAGTACAGGGGACGATGACCTCCCTTGATCTAGATGTGAATCCCTTCATGATCAGGTGGGCAATGTAGAAGGTTTTCCTAACTACTTTAGCAACATGAGTGTCAAGCGAAGGCTACTGTCAACCTGGGTCCCCAGATCCCTGATGACTTCTTCTGTGCTCAGTGGATTGCCACCTATATGGTAGCTAGGGGTAACCTTGTTTTTCCCGAAGGGTATGACTATGCATTTCTTGGCATTTAACTTTAGGCCATGGCTCTGGCACCAGTTATCCGTTTCTGTGAGGCCCTTCTGAAGGATATCTGTGTCAGATGTGTTTTCGACTATGGCCCAGTTTGCAGTCATCTGCAAACTTTGTCAGCCATAACCCTCCTGTGTTTGCTTGAACTTCAGAAAAGTAGATGCCAAACAAGAGTGGACCCAGGACTGAGCCCTGTGGGACACCACTTGTGACAGGCTTTGAGTCTGACATGGCTCCAGCAACTCTGACCCTGTGGGTTCTGTCACTTAGCCAGTTTGCAACCCATCTTGTGATGTATGGGTTTACATTCAAGCTGATGAGTTTTTCGATGATACCTGAGTGGGGTATTGTGTCGAAGGCCTTTGCCAGGTCAAGGTAGGCTGTATGGACTGCCTTTCCCTCATCAATGGCCTTGGTGACTGTCTCAAAAAGTCAACCAAGTTTAAAAGGCATGATCTGCCTTTGACAAAGCCAAACTGGGTTGGATCCAAAGTCTGCAAGTTCACTATGTCTTTATTTATGAGTTCCATTATGATCCTCTCCATGGCTTTGCAGATAAGGCTTGTCAAGCTAATGGGACGGTAATTTCCAGGGTCGGTGGAGGCACCGCCCTTGTGAAGTGGGACCACAGTCGCCGTGCCACTCCTTGGTACGTATCCTGAGGTGAGGCTAAGATTAAACAGTTGTCCTAACTGCAGGTTTAATTCCTCATTGAGTTCGTGGAGCACGCAGCCGGGGACACCATCCGGTCCCATGGATGCTGTGTTTTTTGCTTTGGAGAGAGCAGTTCTCACCTGGGCGTTGGAGATGTTTGGGGGCTACAATCCTCTGGTATAGATATCTCTCCTTTTGGGGGAGGGGAGAAGTTTGCACTGAACCTGTCAGCCAGTATGTTGGCAATGTGTGTAGGTTCAGTAATCTTCACATCATTTTGAACTAATTCTGAGCATATCTGGGAGTTTCCTCCTAGGTTTCTAACATAGCTAAAGAAGGCCTTATGATTGTCTTTTGAGTCCTTGGCGATTTTTCTCTCAAAATTTGCCTTGGATGATTTTATGAGAGCTCTTAGTTTTTACTTATAATGATCAAAGGTGTCTTACCTTTCAAGGATTTTGCTCTATCTTGTAGTAGCTTCCTCCTTTTGTTGTAAAGCTTGTTTATGGCTGGGGTCCACCAGACTGGACGCTTGCCTTTGGTACAAAGAGTCTTAGTTTTGTTTGGGATTGCCTGATCCATGCAGTCCTGTAGGTGCTGGTAGAAGGCATTTGTAAGTGATTCAGAGGTTTGAGTAATGTTTACCACTGGCTCAGGGGCCTTAAAGGAGACCACACTAGTTTTTAGAAGTGTGAAGTCGGCTTTTGAGAAGTTTTTCACTGTGGTCTTTTTTATTTCAGGTGGGGGCGGGATGAGGACCTCCAGCGAGATTAGTTTATGATCTGATCTCACCAGTGAGGGGTATACTTCCGGTGTTGAACATTGTGATCCCATGTTCGTGATGATGAGATCAAGTATGTTTTCTCCTCTTGTGGGGATGGTGACTAGTTGTTCCATGGTAGATGACTTCGCATATGACACAATAATGAATTTTTTTGCATTTAATTTGAGTCCATGATTTTGGCACTGGTTATTTATTAAGGACAAACCTTCCTGCAAGATGGCCAAATCATTTGGTGATTCAATGACTGCTCCTAGCATGCAGTCATCTGCAAACTTATTCAGCTAGAACTCTTTGGTATTGGATTTTATTTCAGAAAACTTGATGCCAGACAGGAGAGGTCCCAGAGTTCTCTAACTCCTTTTTGAAGGAGTGTGTTCCAGAAAAGGGGTAAGCATTGTGTGACTAATCTGGCTCCCCGCTGTGTTTTATTTGCTGAAGCAGATTTATATCCCTGATTCTAGTGTTAGTGGGCTGTTTGATTGCAGAGATATAACAGATCATAGACTACTCAATCCCTAATTGCCAGAAATGTGAGGCAAAAATTGCTCTTAAGGCTTCTGTAGGATATTAAATAAAGGGTCAGTGTTTCCAGCCTTGCTTGTAGCTCTTGTCATTTAAATCTGTGATCTTTTAATTAGGAACCTCTGAAGTCTTTCCAGTTGTTTGCTATGCCTAATTAGATAAATCCCACATGGAGCAATGTATTAGTTAATAGGTCTGATCAGTGCAGAATACAGAGTGGTAAGAACGTCCTTGGACCTAGATGAAATACCTTTTATAATCAGTTGTGCCTGGTAAAAGTGTTTCCTAACCACTGTTGGAATGTGATGATCAAATATTCATGACTTCTGGTCTTAAACCTATAACATCTTTAGAACATGTTTCAGTCAGTATTCTCATGTTAGAAGTTAAGAGTTCCTATCTGGACAATTCCTGTAGCAAGAAATTGAGCAGCTTAGCCTACCCAAATGGGTGTAAAATGGTGTAGGATGATGAAACTCTATTTTTGAAAGCCTTTTCGTAAGAGTTTTGTGACAAGTTTGCCCCATTCTTTGCTAACAGAATTGCTTCAGCCGATTTAAGATTGCACATTTTCTCTGACTCAAGAAGGATTTACTGGAACCAGTAAAAAGTCATTAGTGCTCCTGCAGATTAGTTCATCTTTCTCTTTTCTAAAATCCTTGACATCGTGGCAGTCACTCACATGTAAACCAATCTACCCCAGTTTTTATCCTAGTCTCACTTGACTTTTATAAGGTTCCATAAATGCAGTCATCCCAATCTCTGTCAAATCTGTTAGGATTTCACTAGAGAATGTTGTTTTCTAAGTACCCTGATAATTATATAGCCTGTTATGAAAAAAAAATGGCCCACACTGTTTTGCAAACTACAGACATGTTTTGAACATATATTTTACAGGAAGACGTAACTGGGACATCACATATAAGCTGCATAGATTTAAAGCTTCATTAGTTTAGCTGAAGACTCTGAATGACATTCAGAGATACAGCTACTTAATGCATATGAAAAGTGGAATGATAATTGCACAGAAAGGACTTTCAGAGCGAATGACAGTATTCTGCGGAAATTATAAGTTACCGCACAGTGAAACGGCAGCTGGTCTCAGTGCATATGCAGATGAATACATATTATGAAAACCAGCATTAGAGAATGTGTGAACTGTACATTAAACCTTGACTGGAGAATGAATGTTCTCCAGCAGTGTGTTGATGTACAGCTAATGCCCACTGAAAATCAAGTCTGCTGTTTCATGGCAGCTGCCCTGAAGACCAGATATTAAAAAATGGAAATCTACACCATTTTTTATGCTTGCCAAACAGCTCTTTGTAATTTAGAGAGATAAAATAAAAAAGTAAAGAAATAAAGAAAACAGTAATGTGTGTGCGTGCGTGTGTGTGTTTGTGTGAGTAAGAGAGAGACAGTGTAAGTCAGAAGCAGCACAACTTAATGTCTTCCAACTGCAATTGGCAGTCCATCAGCAAGGATTCGTTATTGAAGAATGGAACTCTAATAACTGGCATTAGTAACTAACTTTACACAGTGATTTACCAGTAAAGCAGTCTTTCTATGAGTGTCAGGGTAGCACATGGTAATGTCTTCCGGCTGCAACAGGCAGTACATTAGCAAGCAAGCATTTATTTAATAATTAGATATGTGAAGCTTTAATCTCTGGCATTATTGACTGACTTTAGTCCTCAGTGACTTCCAGCAAATCAGTCTTTTAAGGAGGGACAGAGCAGCACTATACCAGAAAATTAGGGACAATAAAGAGGCACAGGAAGGAGGTAGTTACAAATTACCCAGAATTCTATGTTTTTTTTTCATTTGTTTTCTCCCCATGCGATATCTGAGGTGTATTAAAACAAAGCTGTCGCAACTGCTTGGCATGGGTGTGCTTGTGTGTGTGTGTGTGTGTGTGTGTGTGTGTGTGTGTGTGTGTGTGTGTGTGTGTGTGTGTGTGTGTGTGTGAGTCTGTCTGTGCTTCTGAACATGTGTGTCTGTGTGTGTGTTCATGTTTGTGCAAACTTTAAATATTACATAAATTATATTTTGGATGTAAAATACTTTCTCCACCAACAATTACATATGCTATAGCAAGTTTGAAACATTAGGCACAGGAACTATTTTACATTAAAAATATAAAAACAGTCTAGTAATAAACAAAACACGTACAAAGCAATTTAACAGCCAGCCAGTCCTCTAAGCACAGTATTGTCCTCCAGGATGTATGTTACTGGGAAAATTGCACCGTTCCAGGGGGTAGTGGCCCACAGGCATTGAGCCTCACATCACACCTGGGATGGCATTATTTTCCCAATAACACATACCCTATTGGGCATTATTGCTTACTTACTGTTACACATAGACAGCTACACTGCAGTTCAAAGCTATCTACTGAAACTGTATTCATTACATCACAGTTTCTAGAGTGCACTTACCAGACTAGAGTCCGCTGTGGTCCTATTAAAGTACAGCTTGTGTTCCCATCATCATCACTGTAGCCTTTTAGACATGAGTCTCACTTACACACACACACACACACACACACACACACACACACACACACACACACACACACACACACACGCACACACGCACACACGCACACACGCACACACACACACACACACACACACACACACACACACACACACACACACACACCGTGTACATGAAGTAGATCATGTGTCTGCCTTGTCTCCAGTATGTAGCTCCCACAGCTGTTACATCACAGCAGCTACATAAATACAGCAACTTGTGAGAGTGAGCTGTAGCAGCACCAGTTCATCCTTATACAGGCTCATAATGTAGCACAGCTCCACAGTGTTGTGCTATCATTATTAGAGTACGAAGCCCAGATGACATGTAAATGAGCACTAGTATGCTGGAATGGGTAGTGAGTACAAAACAGTTCAGTGGCTTTCCAGACTATGCTGCCCTGTCCCACACACTAGCCTAGTCTCAGTGATCTGCAATGCATACTGATGTTACTGATGTCTCCTTCTCTGCTGCACGGTATAGCAGTACAGTCATTTGTGAACTGTGGGTGCATACTGTATTATCCCTCCCCCAGCACCTTGTGTGCTGTACAGATATGGGATTCATAGTGCTGCACTGCTACATATGCAGGGCTATCCCCTAAACAGTTAGAGTATTATGCAAATGTAGGTCACACAAAGCTCCACTGTGTTGCACCCTAGTGCAAATGCTGAACTATCTCCTAAGCACTTTGCGTATTACTTAAATGCAAAGCACAAAGGGCTACATTTCCATACATGTTACTGCAAATGATAAACTGTCCCTTAATCACTTTCTGTATTATGAAAAGGCTACACTACTGTATATGTAAGACTGCCACCCCTAAGTAGTCTAGGTACTATGTAAATAAAGGCTACATAGTGCTACACTGTTACACAACTTTGTGTAAATGGTGAACTGTTCCCAGAGTGCTTTGTATGTTATGTAAACACAGGACACACAAGGCTGCATTGCTGCACATGCAAGGGTAAATTCAGAACAGCCTCAAGCAGTTTCTGTGTTATATAAATAGAGAATGAACAGGAGTGCAGTGCTATATACCTATATATGGTCTTTAAAGAGGGGCAGACAGCTCTGCGGTACTGTGTGCCGTAATATTATTGTTTAACCTCTATCCAAGCTTCTTTTGTATTTCTAAAAGGTAAAGTGCACCATGGTATAGCAAGATAAAGCCCTAACAATGTCCAAAACAACCCAGGTTCAAATAATGGCTCGAGTGTCCGAGGTTCTGGCAGGGAAGGAGGGGTGCGCCCAACCAAGGGGGAGAGTGTTCATCAGAAATGCTCTCTGAGGCAAGACATGGTCCACAGAGTAGAGTAGCCCTTGGATGTGCTTACAAACACTGGGGTGAGGGGTGGGGAAAATAAGGGAAGATCATAATAACCTATCTCAGCAAGTCAAAGAAGTTACTGGCACTGCCCCCAGAATGTTCTTAAGATCCGCACAGGTCCCAACTCACGCAGAGAGAAAGGAAGAGCAGCTAAATCTGCCAATAGATGGAGGTACTGGGCTTTCAGGACAGAATGAAGCAGGGTAGAGGAGGAAAAGAAAAATGTAAAGTGCAAGCACTGCCCTGCTGTGTACCATTAATCTTTATCACTGTCTCCCCCTCAAAATGTTGTAGGGTCAGAATTTGATGCATAAACTAATGTAGTTACATTTCACTCTGCAAGTGCTACGGAGTTGTCATACAGTATGGCATAGAGAGCTGCCTCGTTGTGGACCTGTGACTGCCATCTGCATATCAATAACCTCCCCCGCCCTCGGCATTGTCCTGCACTATTCCATTCAGTGCAGTGCTGAAATGGAAAGCACACAATGTGGACATACTGTTGCTCACGCATTCTGACTTATGCACACTGTTGGGAAGCCAAACTCCTTCAGGTAAGATCTAACTCAAAATGTTTCCTCCTCAAGAATATTGTAAATCAGGCAACTAATCACTGATGCTGACATATTTGGAACCGGACAATTTATGTCATTTATCCCATGCTGTAACTGCCTTTATGTCTCTCTCCCTATACTATGTGAATATGATCATTTACTACTCTCTGTTTATTGTAATGCGTTCACTAACTGTCAATACCTTTAACATCGTATCTGTAAATGTTATATTTTATTACTCTATGTATTGTAATGTTTTCATTTGGAAATGTTTTTTTCCCATACCTCTGCTGAAAATGGGTTCTATCCAGTTGGATTATTCTGGATAACAAACAAATAAAAACAAAATAAGTGAAAATGACTAAAGTGTCCAAATGTCTTAAAAAAAGAAGATTCTTTTTTTTATTTCTTGTATCTTAACATATTATGAAACAAAGTCTTCTGTAATCCTTGTTAGTTCTAAAATAAGAGATTTTAACTGCAGCACTATTGTGCATTTTACATTTGTGAAATCTGTGCATTCTTTACATGTAGGAACCACAGCAAATATTTTTGGCCTTATCTCTTATTTAATATTGCTGACACTCTGCCAGTGCTATTTTTAATACTGCAACAGAATGTAAATGCGGAGCTTAGACATGAAAACTATGAGCTATTCTGAAATGCACATGAGCTGCTAAGTTTAACAGGAGGTTACCAGTCAGCTCAGAGAGGATTGCAAATAAGCAACTTACTAAGGCACTGAAAATAGCAAATACTGTTTCAGCGATATTTAATACAACTCCATGTATATTGGACAATTGGTGTCTATTTTGGGGTCACGTATTTTTTTTTCTCACTAGAGATATTTATGTATAAATAGGAATACACTTAGGCTTTATCTGTTATGGTACTTTTCTTATCACCATTCGTGAATACTTATAACCATTCCGGTCATTTCTTTGGCAGCAGTCTGTGTTGTCAGAAAAAGTATTATGACTTTAAAAGGGGAAAAGAAACCTATATAGTCTATTACTGCATCAAATGCAATAGCAAGCCATTCAGATATACTTCCTTCGTCCCAGAAATTCACTTTTTGTAAATCACAGATTGAAGTGGTGAACCTCAAACACCACTTCATATTTTTTAATACTACAGTTAGCTTTTCACAGTGTACACAGACAAAGGGAATGAATATATCAGTCAGAACAGGTTCCACTCCTTTTGCTTCTAGCTGGAAAGTATTGCAGATGATACAACACAAGCACCATGACAGGGCCCAAGGTGCTTGATTATGGCAAATGAATAGACAGTGCTGGTCATTTATTCAAGAGACTCTGCTATAAGCCTGCATGCTACAAAGCACATGTGAAAGGCTGATGATTCAGTGTTACAGGGAAATGGTACAAAGGCTAACCAGTGCACTGTCTTTTTCATAGGTGATGCCACATTACCACTGCAGCCCTGTATGATGACCTCCTTCTAGTGCCCTCAGTGACTAAGTAGAGGTACTACCCAGCACCAAGCCGAACATGGGCAGTACTGAGACATGGGTTTGACATCCTGAGGGGACAGTTCAGTTGCCTGGATACTTCAGTGGGTGTGATCCTTTGCTCATTGAAAAGAAGTACAGGTATCCACAGGTCTGAGTTTATACCAAAATAGCAAAAAGTAGAAAGATTTGGAGCCACTGCATCAAAACAAAAACATCACCTTCAGATCAAGCAAATTAAAAAAAACATGTTTTTTGTTGGGGTAAGAGCCCACCTGCACCAGTGCATGCTCTGAAGCTTACATATGCTCCAGGATCTGACAAAAATCACCATTACTTGCACTTTTATGGAATTGGACATAAGAGCCCTCAAAAAATGTTCAGTATTTCATCCAAAAATAAAACCAAAACCATAACTTCATAAAAATGACCCTCAAACATCCAAACCAACGTCATCCACCCACCACCACTCTCTTATAAAGCAACAACTTAAGGTATCTTCTGTGCAGAGTCTGCATGTCCTCCCTGCAGTCATGCGGGTTTCCTCCTGGTGCACTGGTTTCCTCCTACAATCCAAAGACATGCAGTAGGTGGACTGGACACTCTAAATTGGCCATCAGTGAGAGTGTGTGTGAGTGAGTGGTGAGAATGAACTGCCGCGGCAGGGCTAGCCACCTGGTGATATAAACCTTGGCTTGAGATGATTTTCACTGTGAAAGTGACACCCCGATCCCATGTGCAAAATGGGAAAAGGGTGAGGATGGATGGATGGATTGGGGGCATCACCATTAAATATCCAATCCCATTTCAGTCAACTTAAGCAGCAGGACTCCTTCAGACCTAGACTCTGCAGGACAATACGTGACTGCATCATACATTGACAGTTGGACAAGGCATGGCATAGTTACAGGCTGACTGTGATGCACAGCAGGGCAAAGAAGAGGAAAACATAACAGAGGGTCTTGTATATTTAGCCAAAGTACAGATTGCTGAAATCTGTGTTCCTGAAATTATTTTATTGAATATGTAAAGTACCAAAACAGAAAGGGCCAACTGTGATACTACCAAGTCTGTATTACTTATACATTGCCCTTCTTCCCCCAGTCAGCTTTTCTGTACATCAGGTTGTCTACAAACTAAAATGCTCAATAGTTATATTACTGCAGTAGCTTCTCTACAAAATCAGAAAAGGATCTATTTAGTTATTTATTTATTCTTAGTTTGTTAATTACTTAACAAGATAGGTAGATTAATCATCCAAAGGACCCATTTCAGCCATATCATGGTCCATTTCAGCAAAAAACAAATAATATGCACATATACAACAAGTAAAGTTAAGGCATAAGGTAAGGTTCATAGGTAATTACTAGGCTACCAATCCGAATGGACCTTTTTAAGCCTCGCCATCCTTCTACAATGTATTTGACAGATTAGATGCTTCTTGTTTATAGGGGCCTATATCTGAGTATAGGTGACAAAGCATTTACAAGCTTCTTCTTTATAATGGGGACATAAGTGGCAGACTAGTTACAAATGTATAATTCCATCCACTGATCCAAGGTGCCCTTGAATAAGTGTAGGGAGGAACTCTGCTTCATATGGATGGAAAACCAGTTCCCGAGAAAGGTAGTCTCTGGGACATATAGCTGTCCCTCCAACATGTCTTACTTATGGTGAAGACAAGATTTAGGTCCCTAGATTGGGTGCTTCTGCTGCTATTTGTTTTGTGGCTATGCAAAAGGTCCATAAAGGTCGGATCAGAGGATGCTTTGAAAGCGAGATATAGATCGCCTCTCAACATTCTGTATGAGTACAAGTTTAAGGCTTTGAGGTGGTCTGCATAGGACATGTTATCTACACCATGTATTCTTTTTTGTGAGGAGCCTCTGTGAGTACTATAGTTGTGGCATATGCCTGGTCATATATTGAAGGGGAGTATAGTACTCAATGACTGGCTTAATGAGGGCTGAATACAACAGATAAACAATTGAGTAGTGCTACTAGTCACCCCAATAGGTTATGTTTCATGCTATTAATGACCCATCCTGAGGTATTATCAGGTCCCATCAACAGAGTGCTTTTGACCTTAGAAGGTGCATTGAGGACTTCATCCATAGTGATAGTTGAGAGAGCTATGGTTGGAGGGCATTTCTTAAGAGGTGATGGGGGGTAAGAAGAGTAATACTGGAGTTTAATTTATTGGCCAGTAGATTTGCTATATCCTCCAAAAGTGGCTCCATGTACAATTAGTTCGGCACATTGTTGTGTGCTGCCTTTGAGGTTTTGGACATAGCTGAAGAATGCTTTGTAGTTGTCCTTAGCCTGAGAGGTTACTTCTACCTCAGATTTAGCTTTGGCAGACTTAATTAGTCCCTTGAGTTACTTATTTAGTGTGACGAGGGAGCGCTTACCTTAGTGGACATTACATTCCTTATTTTTGGCCATTATTGTCTTCCTTTTGTTATGCACTCTATTGATGTTGGGATTCCACCAGGATGGCTTGCTTTTTGAGTTTGTCCTGAGCTTATTTTGGGTAGGTACCTCTGCTTCCATACAGCTGTATACATGATTGTAAAAACTTTTTGTGAATGATTCATAGGCAGCAGTGCTCCCTGGGTTTGGAGGGGGCTTGACATTTTTTCAGGGTGGGTGTTACTTAAAAGTATGAACCTATCATTGAGCAGCATTCTACTTTTTTCAAGGATGATGGCACAGTGTGACAGTTCATAAAATCTCCAGAGTTACTTAGTGTCCCACCTTTTATTTTGAAGGAAACAGTTTTATGGTCTGACCTGACCAGTGAGGATGTTACACTTTTTTGGGGGGGATGCAACATCCCCCCATGTTGGTGAGGACAAGGTCAAGGATGTTGGTACCCCAAAGGTGGATACGAACTAGCTGGTGAAGGAATATTTTTATTTTATTTATTTATTTAACATTTGTTAACCCAGAAAGTCCGACTTGGAATGAAGCCAATTTTCAGTGGAGGCCCGAGGAAAAATGCTTCAAATGCATGTCTTTGTAAATGCATGTGAATATGTGTTGACAAAGTCCAGAAATCTTTGTGCCTGCAAGCCTGAAGTTGAGTATGGTTCCTGTTTTACAGAGGGATAGTTGAAGTCACCCTTGAGTATGATGTTGGCTTGAATGGAGAGTGACTGGCATTCATTTAAGTAAGTGGTATGTATTTCCTGGGTCATAGATGGGGACCTATAGCTCACTAAGATATGGTGGCACTTTGCTTATGGTGAATTGTAGGTGGAACAGCTCAAGTGCATCATACTTTTTCACCAGTCTTGAGGTGAGACTGATTTTGATGTCAACTGAAACACCTCCACTTTTTGCCCCTTTCTGTGCAGTAGCCCTATCTAATCCTATTCTAAGAAAGGCAAATTGCCAGTTCTGTTATGATAAGACTGTAGATCGGAAAGTGAAGCAGTACTGGCTGCCCTGAAAAGATATGAAGGAATTGCTTAGTTGGCATTCATCCCCCCTGGACCTCATGATGGCATATGTTAACAAAAGGCTACCTGACACATGTATGTGATGAATGATAAAGGACAACAATTACCTTGGTAGAGTCCTGGGCTCACATTTTATCTGGTCTACAATTACTTTTTTGCTGGATAAAGTGAGCTACATTGAAGACTGTGCTCAGGCAAAATATTTCTGAGGTGCGTTATAGCCAAAACATTTTTTTATATTGTTAGTTGGTCTTTGATTGTGTAATGGGCCACCAGGGTTAGATACTTGGCTAGATATCCTGCCGGACCTGATCCTATATGGGCATCACCCAGGAAGTTGTTAGAGTACAGAACCACTATTTTCAAAAGTATGTTGGTAACATATGGAACAAATTATCATTTGAAATTACTATTATTAGCAGATATGCAGTGTTTAAAAAAACAAGTAGTATCTTAGTTCATAAACCAAACAAACTGAGAATGCTGACCTCTTTTCCCTTAGATCGGTGCAATTAAATTGGTTTGGTTTGGCTGTTGTCCGTATTGCAATGTAAAAAACATCAAGTTATGTAAACTTGTGCATACATTACTTTTTATCTAAACTCAACTTACTGAAAATCAGCTTATCCAAACTTAACTCAATATATATAGTGCATTTGTGCGTGGCACAGGCGTAGCTGGTACCTTTAAGGACACTAGTTCAGAAATGGGCAAGCAGGTTAGAGTTAATGAGGGATAGCTTCAAACTGAGCTATTTAAAGCCAAGTCCTATAAGAGTAAGCAGATTTGAGACTCTTGAGTCTGAGAGGGTAACGGGGAGGACTCCAGAAGAAAGGTAATGTGAAAGATATTACTAGAAGAGAAAGGAGTGAATTACCCTTCAAAAAATAATCCACTGGGATATATCCCTGCCTGTATTCAAGGATTACTAAAGTTTTCTCTTCCTATGTAGGAGTGTAAAGTGAGCTACTCTACATTTGTTTTTAATAGCCAGCCTTTGAGCGTGTTGTCAGCAGTATGTTCTGTTAAAAAAGAAAGGCTGATTCAAGTGATCTTCTGGAGCCAGTCTGGACTGTGTAATATATGCAGAATGAGTTTCATTGGAAACTGAAACTATTTCATACTAGATTTCCTGTGCAAGCTATTTGTCACTGGACATTTAGTTTTCCAAACCCTTTGTGAAAAGGGCCATTGCATGAAACTGCATCTGAATCTAAGAGAAGACAGCCTTAGATTTATTGTGTTTACCTAAGGCAACATAGCTAATTCTGCTGTGCATGAAATTCATTTTATAAAAAGAAGGAATTTTTTTATTGTTATATTGAGTCCAAACCAGCCGCATCTACTAAAGACAATCATAAGGCTTTCTTCACATATGTCCGCAGTCTCAAGGGAAGCACTCAGATCTGCTCAAAATTGGTGGTCAAGGACACCACATATGCAAACCCTGTAGATATAGCCAACCTGCTGGCAGACAGGTTCAGTGAAAACTTCACTCCTCTGTCCCCCCATCAGTAGAACAGGACATCCCCAGTACCTGCACCCCTCCCCTTATCTCTAGGGAGGAAGTCATCACTGCTCTCTCAAAGGCAAAAAATACAGCATCCATGGGACATCCCAGGCCACATCCTATATGAACTCAGGCAGGAACTTGCAGCACCATTAGGCACCCTATTCAACCAAAGCCTGAGTACTGGCTTCATCCCAGCCAAATGGAGGACAGCTACTGTCATCTCTTTGCAGAAAGGTGGAGCATCCACCAATCCAGGAAATTATAGGCCCATCAGCCTAACTAGCCTGATCTGCAAGGCCATCGAGTGGATTATCATGGACCTCATTAACAAGGACATTGGCAACCTTCAGACACTTGATCTCACACAGTTTGATTTTATCAAGGGGAGGTCATGCCTGTTAAATTTGGTCGACTTCTTTGAGACAGTCACCAAGGCCACAGACAAGGGGAAGATGGTGCACACCACCTACCTTGACCTGGCCAAGGCCTTCGATACTATTCCCCACTCAGGTATAATAGATAAACTCTCTCAACTAGGCATCAATTCATATGTTACTAGATGGGTAGCAAACTGGCTCACTCATAGAACCCACCTAGTCAAAATAGGGGAAGCCACCTCACGTAGTAGACCCATAACAAGCAGTGTACCCCAGGGATTGGTCTTGGAACCTCTGCTGTTTGGGATATACTTCTCAGAGGTGCAGGCTAAATCTAGTGGGCTATGGCTGACCAAGTCTGCAGATGACTGCAACCTGGGTGCTGTCATCAATTCCCCTAGTGATGTGGACATCCTCCAGTAGGGTCTCACACAAACAAATGACTGGTGCTAGAAACATGGTCTCAAACTGAATGCCAAAAAATGCATCATCATCCCTTTTGGGGAGAATGACGTCCCTGCAAGCTATCACATTGACAATAAGGCACTAAGCACTCCATTGTTGTGAGGGACTTGGGAATCCAAGTTGATAGCAAACTGACTTTTGACCATGCTATTGCCTCCATTGTATGGAAAGCTTTCTACATGGCCCACCTCATTAGTATGGGTACCTCATCTAAGGTGCTCATAACAACCCTGTATTCTTCTCTTATAAGACCAATTATTGAAATAAATGCCCCTTTCGGCAGGTACCTCACAAAGCACATGCAGCAGCTAGAGAGACCACAGAGATTCCTCACCTGGAGAATCCAGGGCCTCAAACATCTACCCTACACAAATAGGCTAAAAGCCCTGTCCCTCTGCTCAGTCTCCTACAGACTCCTCAGCGGTGACCTCTGCCTGGCATACAAAGCAATCTCAGACCCCACCCTGATGGGACAGCTGCATATCCGCAAGTCAAGCTCCACTTGAGTAACCCACACGCGAGACTTCTACCTAGTCTGTGACATCAATAGAACTAGTTGGCGGGACAAATTTGTGTCCCAGAGACTCCCTCTTTTGTGAAATAGACTCCCTCTCCACATAAAGCAGAGTACCTCCCTTGTTAAGTGCAACCTGGATAAGTGATTGGGGAACAGAAAATACACCCCTGGGATTCCACCTATGTCCCTGCTGGACAGTGGCATAGGGCGCTGACTTGTTGGAACATGGGCTAAATTCTTGGTTAGGCTTGAAAGGGCCTCAGGGCCAATAGCCTAGTAACTTCCTATGATCCTATAATCATATGATTTCATAAATAAACTTAGCTGCTTTAAACAACAACAGTTGGCTCCAGCCTCTATTATTTGTAACAATCAGGTTCTAGACCTTAGAATCCTCACAGTAATAACAATACTCCCTATTATTTGTAACAACAGATTCTAGACCTTGGTCTCCTCACAGTGACAAAAATACTCCCTACTGCATTACTAGTCACACATAATCACATTATTGCCTAGTACAGTTTGAACCAACATACTAGGCTCCTAGTAAATTGTATTTATCCTGATGTGATCCAGACTAAATCCTGTATACCATTCTCAAAAATAAGATGAACTTGTAAGTCACTGTTTTACCACAACATACAGGCTCTTCTAATGTAAATAAGCTCATGGGTTCTTAGGTAAGTAAGTACTAGGTTAGCTGCCTTTGCAGGCCATTTTAAGCCTAGCCAGTTTTCCATTTTGTTCTTGAAATAGCCTATCCATTTGGTTATAGATTGGCCTTACCAATACAATGGTTGATAATTATATATTACTCCTAATGAGAATAACTGGGATTACACCACAGATAATTTGAGGGACCACATACATAGGAGGATACAGCATTTAGGAACTGCTTCTGTCCATTAGTAGTACAGCGGTCAGTCACTTATAGGTTCATAGGTTCATAGGTGGGTACTAGGCTATCTGCCCGAAGGCATTTATAAGCCTAGCCAGAATGTGTTGGCTTTTGCCACCCTCTTAGATTAGTTCCCTGTGCCTCTGTCCAGCAGAGCCACTGAAGTGATCCCTGAGATAGATTTTCTGTTTCCCATCCACTTGTCAAGATTTCTTTTGAAGAGTGTTAGCGAGGAGCTCTGCCTAATGTAGACTGGGATCTTGTTTCAAAGCATGGGAAGTCTCTGGGACAGGAATCTATCCCTCCAGCATATCCTATTTATTGTTGTGGTGAGGTTTAGACCCCTAGAGCATGTGGCTCAAGGGGATAAGGTTTTCTTTAGGTGGAGCATGTCCATCAATTCTGGGTTGGACATGGCCTTGTATGTCAGGCAGAGATCACCTCTGAGTAGGCAGTATGCAACCGAGTACAACTGGAGTTTCTTCAGTCGAGCTGCATAGGGCATCTGTTTGAGGCCATTGATCCTCTTGGTGAGGTACTTCTGTGGTCTTTCCAGCTGTTGCAGTTGTCTTGCAAAGTACATCCCAAATGGGGCGTTGTACTCTAAGATGGGTCTGATGAGTGATGAGTAGAGGGGCACAATGACCTCTTTTGATCTGGATGCAAACCTTTTTGTGATTAGGTGGGCCACGTAGAAGGATTTTCTAACCACTTTGGCAATGTGATTATCAAAGGCGAGATTACTATCTACTTGGGTCCCCAGATCCCTTATTACATCTTCCGTATTTAGGGGACTATCACCTATGTGGTAGTTTGTGGGTACTTTGTTTTTTCCAAAGGGGATGACTATGCACTTTTTGGCATTTAGCTTGAGGCCATGATTTTGACACCAGGTATCCATCTCAGTGAGACCCTTTTGGAGGATGTCTGTGTCACCCGGAGAGTCAATTATAGCCCCTAGTTTGCAGTCTGTGAACCTGGTCAGCCATAGTCCTCCTGTGCTTGCCTGTACCTCTGAGAAGTATATGCCAAATAGGCGGGGTCCTAGGACTGAGCCCTGGGGAACGCCACTTGTAACCGGTTTAGAGTCGGACCTAGCTGTCACAACTCTCACCATGTGGGTTCTGTCTGTGAGCCAGTTGGTAACCCATCTTGTGATGTAGGGGTTTATGTTCAGGCTGGTGAGCTTGTCTATAATATCAGAATGGGGAATGGTGTCGAAGGCCTTAGCAAGGTCTAGGTAGGCTGTGTGTACCACCTTTCCCTCATCTATAGCCTTGGTAACTGTCTCAAAGAAGTCCACCAGATTTAGGAGGCATGATCTGCCCTTAACAAAGCCAAACTAGGTAGTGTCCTGTGTTTGGAGGTTCCCAATGTCTCTGTTAATGAGTTCCATGATGATGCATTCCATAGCCTTGCAGACCAAGCTAGTCAGGCTTATAGGGCGATAGTTCCCAGGGTCCGTTGTGGCTCCACCTTTGTGGAGTGGAATACCATTGCTGTGCACCACTCTATGGGCATGTAGCCTGTGGCGAAGGTGAGTTTGAACAGTGTGTTTAGGTGAGAGGTTAGTTCATCTTTGAGCTTGTGTAGGACACAGTCTGGGACACCGTCCAGTCCCATTGATGCTGTGTTTTTGGCTTTGGAGAAGGCTGTTTTAACTTGAGTGTCTGTGATTTTAGGGACTCTACATTCTTCTGGTATGATTATGGGCCCTTTTTAGGGTGAGAGGGAGGATGAAGTTTGAGCTGAACCTGTCTGCCAGGATGTTGGTGATATTGGTTGGTTCAGTGTATTTTGTGCCATTCTGCACTAACTCCGAGCAGATCTGAGCATTGCCGCTTAGATTCTTGACATAGCTAAAGAATGCCTTGTGGTTATCTTTGGAGTCCTTGGCAATTTTTCTTTCAAAGCTCGCCTTGGATGATTTTATGAGGGATCGTAGTTTCTTGCTGATACTGATCAGGGATGTCTTCCCTTCTTGGAATTTTACTCTTTTCTGTACTAGTTTCCTCCTTCTATTGTATAGCTTGTTTATGGCAGGAGTCCAC